>NC_052056.1:6952219-7161050 GCF_903992535.2 Arvicola amphibius | reverse complement strand
TTCACCTGAAGATGACAGGGGCCTGAGGAAACATACTTCGAAAAAAAAAAAAAACAGAATTCATTGGATTAATGTTGTGAAGAATATTAAAGAAAACTAAATTTTGGAATTTGTACAGCTTAGGCCTGAAGATAATCATTAATCCTTGTTTATGAATATATTTTTGCTTTTATTTCCTATCAATTATTTCAATTTGATTTTTATCTCATGTGTGCATGTACAGGCATCGTGTGTATACAGATGGGCAGACGTGTGTGCATTCATGTGGAGGCCAGAGGTGTAGTGAGGAGCTGTGGGCAGGCCTGCTTTTCATCCCGCCCGGCTCCCGGCTACCTGGTTAGCTTATGCCCCGAAATAATTACACGGAAACTGTATTCTTTTAAACACTGCTTGGCCCATTATCTTCAGCCCCTTTCTGGCTCACTATCACATATTGCTTAACCCATTTCTAATAATCTATGTAGCACCACGAAGTGGTGTCTTACTGGGAAGATTCTAGCCTACATCCATCTTGGGTTGGAGCTTGATTGCATCTGTCCCAGAGAGGAGAGGCATGGTGACTGTCTGAGCCATCTGCCTCACTTCCTTCTTCCTGTTCTGTCTCCTCCACCCACCTATGTTCTGACCTATCAGGCCAAGCAGTTTCTTTATTAATTAACCAATGAAATCATCAGATAGATAGAAGACACACCTACATCACAGAGGTCAACCTTGGGTGTCGCTCCTCAGGTGCCAACCACCTGTTTTTTGTGACAGGGTCTCTTACTAGGACCCAGGACTCACAAATTAGTCTATGCTGTCTAGCTAGCAAGTCCCCCACTCTCACCTCCTTCTCTCTGAAACTGGGATTATCAGCGCATGCCACCGTCCCTGGGGACCAAACTCAAGCCCTGTACTTGCACAGTAAGGGCTAAACTGACCAAGCTCTCTCTCTCTCTAGCCTGCCCAACAAACTAGAAGACTAACTTGTAGGGAACCTAAGGTAGCTAGTAAGCTACTTCTTATTTTTATGTTTTTTAGCTGTTGCTATGTTCCCAGTGCTTCCCCTATGTGATTATATTCGATCCTCACAATAAACCTATGGGAAACTGAGAAGCAGAGAGGTCAAGTAACACACACAATGACTCAAGCTGAAAAGGGGGAGAAACTGAAGTCCTTATCCAGACAGTCTGCATAGCCTGCACTTGGAAACAAAATGCTCAAATTGCAAGAATCTTGTGTCTTAGTGGGAAACAATTTCCCAAGAGAAACAACGTAGAGGTTGACCAAGAGCAATCTTGCAGTGTGAGCTAATGTCCACTGTAATGCAGTACGATAATAATAGCCAGACCATTATTCTCAGAAGAGACCATCATTTCCATGCCCGTACATTTTAGCATGGGCGGCTCTCACATGCTTTAAAATGAAAAGGACTTTTAAAGAGGCCATAAGGTACAAAGAATTATGACCATTTCTTACTCAGAGCAAAGCCCATTGTCTGGTCATCCTGCTCCACACTTACCTGGACATATGGCAGAGCCTGCACGACAGCATGTCCACCACTGTGTGCACCAAAAAAAAAAATCACAAGGGTGGGTAAAAGAGATTTGGTCAATTTGGCATTGGGAGAGCTGTCTGTCTGCCACTCTCTTGGGAGTTTTTAAGCAATGGGTTGAGAGTGAAGTGAAGGGAGGCAGAGAGTATTTCAGAATCAAGCGGATAGATCCGAACAGCTGTGAGACAGTTCATCCACACAGTGACGGGAGACCCTTCCTCACTGGTGAGCGCAAACATCTAGCTCCCCAGGGGCCTGTCCTCTGCCTGTGGCTCTGCAGCTAGGCCACCTCTTCCACTTCTACAGTGATTGCCACTTGCACTGGTGTGCTATGGGACATCTCCAGTGCTCTGGCCTGAAGCCTTGGAGAGCACCAATGGACACGGGACTGTCCTCTACAGACCCCCCCCCCCCCCATGCATCTCCAGCTCAACCTACCCAGTGCTGCCCCTCGGTTTTCCATCTCAGGTGAAAATGCAGGTGACTCCTTGTCCAGTAAGCGCCTCAAGCTCAGACAACCAATAGGACCCTATGCTACTCTGTACCCACCCTTGTCTGTGTCAAATCAGTCACCAGGCCTTGTTGAATGGACCCCTGTCGTGGCTTCTCCCACACCACTCATCTCTGTATGCACGCCACTGCCCAAGGCTGGGGTCTGTGTCAGTCTGAGGGACTGATGGGTCAGTAAGCACCTCAGACTGAGTGGTTTAAATGATAGCTGTGTGCTTTTCCTAATCACACAGAATCAAGGTATTAGAGGCAGGAAGTGATTTTCTCTGCCAGTTACTCTTTGGTTTGTAGATGCTGCCTTCTTCATGTGTGCTTTATGAACAGCTGTCTGTATGATTGTGTCCTAATATATTTTAACATTTCTTTCTTGAGAAGCTAATATCTGAGTACTATAGTTACATCATTTCCACCTTGGGTTCTGCCTCCAACTCTTCCCATACCTTCCCCACTCCATTTCATGACCTCTTATGTTGTGGGACAATGTATTCCCTGTAAAGATTTGTCACTTGTATTGGTTTAATAAAATGTTGATTGGCCAGTAGCCAGGCAGGAAGTATAGGCAGGACAACCAGAATAGGGGAATTCTGGGAAGAGGAAAGGCTGAGTCTACAGCCGTCGCCCAGATGCAGAGGAAGCAAGATGAGAACACCTCACTGATAAAGGTGCCAAGCCATGTGGCTAGCACAGACAAGAATTATGGATTAAGATGTAGACATTAGTTAATAAGAAGCCTGAGCTAATAGGCCAACCAATTAATAATTAATGTAGGTCTCTGAGTGTTTTCTTTGGGACTGAATGGCTGCAGGACCAGGCAGAACAGAAACCTCAGCCAACACTCTTACTTTTTCATTGTTATTGTTATAGGTGTGTGTGTGTGTGTGTGTGTGTGTGTGTGTGTGTGTGTGAGATCTGCTGAATCCATCCAGTGTTGTTTATATGTACATGCATTTAGGGCTGACCTTGGTTGCCTTTCATGAAGGTGACACCTATCGCTGAGGACACCATATCCTTAAGGACTAGATAACCTACCACTGGGCTTATCCCTGGAGAAAACTGAGTCTCCCTCTCTTAGCAGCCATTATTGGCCCATCGCTCTTCGTCTAGGGGTGAAGCCTTGTGAGATTCCCCATCCACTGTGATGTCAATTGATGTCATTATGCAGGTCTTGTTTAAGTGACCATATTATTAACACTTCATGGGGGCAGCTTCCTTACCATACGTAAAGACACCATCTTGCGTCAGATATGGTGGTCCTCAGGCATTAACAGCCTTTCCGCCCCCACTTCTGTGATGTTCGCTGAGCCTTAGGTGAGGGGTTGTAGATAGCTGTATCGTTGGGAACAGGCACCCCATTGTGAGTTGTTCTCTGCACGTGGAAAGTTGTGGCTTTCTGTGGTGGTCTCTGTCTAACTGCAAAAGGAAACTTGGATGAGGGTGAGCGCTTCACTTATCTGTGATACAAGCTTGGGTTTTTAGGATACAGTGGAGGATTGTGGTGGTTTAGAAAAGCAGTAATTTCTCCTCTGAGGCCATGACCTCTCTACCCATGTGTGCTAAGCTGGGTTCACAGTACCAGGTACACCCTGCCTCCTATGGAGTAGGCCTTCTGTCCAGCTAGATGGCTGCTGGCTACCCCCAAACAGAAGAGCTACTATTGCAGCCTTGGCATACTTGCCAGGGTGGTCCTTGCTGTGGCCTGTAGGCTTGACATCTGGGCGGGATTCCTGCTTGCTTTCTCCCTGGCACCTTCAGATACTCAGGGAGGAAGCCTCCAGATCAGTTCCACTCAGTTCTTCCAGTCCTATGTCCAGAGGGTGTGGTGTCCCCCCTACCTTCAAGTTCTGGGCAGTAACCCTGGGCAATAGCAGCAGGCTATATTGTTTGAAGAGTCTCTTGGACTCCCATGGCCAACAATTTGAAGGGAGGTTTGCTCAGCCTGGCACTAGGGATTTTGTTAGTCTGTGACTCTTGGGGTAGACATTACCACCCCAAGTGACATGACATCATCTAAACCGTTTACACATATCTACATATGTCTACATATATACTTAGATATTGCATGTGTATTCTAAGTACAAATGAAAGAAGGTTTCCTGATGGATTTTCCAATTATCCATTGAATTGTTTATTCCTCTTCCGTCCAGCCCCATCTGCACCGGCTCCTTCCTCCACCCCCAGTTAAAGCCCCACCCCCTTCCCCCCATTGTCCCCTTCATAGCACCTTTGCTTACTATCCTGCTCTAGAGAAGCTTGTGGGAATCAACGTGGAGGGTTCTCCAAAAGCTAAAAGTAGATCTACCATATGACCCAGTTACCCCACTCCTTGGCAGATGCTGGCTCAGCCATCTGCATTGCTGCTCTGCTCACAATAGCAACCTAAACATCCCTCAGAGATGAGCAGATAAGGAAAGTGTGGTTACACACACAAGGGAGTTTTAGTCTGCTGTAAAGAAGAACGAAATTGGCAGGTAAATACGTGGAACTAGAATATCTTACACCGAGTCAGGTGACCCACACCCGAAAAGACAAGTCTTGCCTGCTCTCTCTTATTTGGGGAGTCTAGCTGAGTGTTTAGATGTGAGTATATCTCCCGAAGTAACAGATGCCAAGAAAGTAAAAAGAGACCATGGGGGTGGGGTGGGGAAGACCCCAGCTGCCTCATACAAAGGCAGTGGTCATGTTAGTCTAACCGTCCACCTCATTTTAGTTTAATTAAATCTCATGTCAAAGGCGGGTGCCAATGGGGACTTCAGCGACTATGGTAGGGGCACAGTTTAGCCCTCATCATCCCCCACGTCATCACCAAGGAAGCCCCGAATGTCGCATGACTTCTGTGTCTCTTTCAACTCAGGGCAGTCTCCCTGGCCCCTCTTCTGCTGCCGGGCTCTTTTCTATTGCCTTGTGTTACTACAGTGGAATACTTGAGGCAACCAACTTTATAAAGATCTATTTGCCTCACAGTTAGGGAGGTTCAAGTCCAAAATCAGGCAACCTCATCGTGTTGGCACATAGAGAGGACCGTGGATAGCAGTTCTGGGAACACATGTCAGAGAAAAGCGATGTCACCACTGTCCTTCCCTGGAAGTGTCATGGCCACCACCCGTGTGTCCTGATCCCATGTTAGAAAGAAAGAGGATCACTAGGTCTTTCCTAGAAACGTCTTCTGAGGGTTTCAGGACAGTCACAGCTATCCCGTGGATGGAATCCTTACTTAAAGTGTGTCAAGCATCAGTGACAGTTGGGAAACTTCATTCTTATTACTGAAGGTAATTCCAGAATGCGGCAGGCACAACCCGTTCCCCCAATATTTATTTTCTTATCTTTCCTTCCGTATAAACCCTGAGACTGAAGACATGACTAGGTGTGACTCTGCCCTGGGTAGTAGGTGGGACTAGGGCTCAGTGGACACAGTGTTAACACTTGCAGCAGAGCCGGGTCCCTCTGTACACACCAAGGGGCTCCACTCAGCATTCAGAACTCACCTTGCCTTTCCATTAGGTTTAGCAGCATCAGAAGACCCTACAAAACTGTGGCCTACACAAAGCAGAGGCCATCTCCGTCTTGTGCTGAGAGCAGAGTTCTCATCAGACCCTGTGTACCTCTGTCCCAGATCCAGTTCCCTTTTCTCCCCATGCTCTTTCCTATGTGGGGTCCCATGATGGTTCTGCTGGCCAGAAGGAGGTGAGAACGGAATAAAGGCCTGTTCCCTCTCTGTTTGCCTGCCCCACTTCCACATACATCCTGCTGGCCAGAAGAAGGTTGGGAGACTTGGTCCCTAGGCCAGGTGTTTCTGTGCTCTGTCCCAGGTCCTGTCCCATGCAGACATGTTACAAATGTGGAGGTACAGTCAACAGTACTTTTCCACTGCACGTGACTTGGGGGCAGTGGCTTAGACATATTCCCTATCTGTCCTGCTCTATTGTCCTCCTTCACACAAATTAGTATCTTATCTTTAAACTCAAATTTACTTAGGTTCTCAGGACACAGGGAAGATGGAACCAGATTCTTGGTCAAAATACCACAGGAATGGCTCAGATCCTAGTTCCCAATAGAGTCCTCACTGCCCTCCGAAGCCTCATGGATCCAGCAGGCCTTCACTGGCCTCTTTTCTCTCTGCATTCTGGTCTTCCGAGCTCCCACCAGAATGTCCCATTAATCTCTCCTTGCAGCATTTTAGGGCTTCTCTGTCCTGATGTTCAATACTCTTCCATATCCCTCTCTCAAACCAGTGCCAAAGGCTTACAGATCACATGGCCAGGTTTATTACAGCAACAACCCTACTTCTGGAACCAATTTTTCTTTTCTCTTCCCGTTGTTGTGAAAAAAAATTCAGACAAAAGCAACTTAAGAATAAAGGCCTTCTTCTGGCTACAGTTCAAAGGTCGGTCTGTCACGGTGGAGAAGTCGAGGTGGCAGAGCTAGGAGCAGAAGGGCACAACCCACTCACAACCAGACAGCTAAAAAGAGTGTGCTCGTGAATCTGAGCTCCCTTGCTCCATGAATACCATCCAAGTTTCCATCCAGGAGATGGTGCCTCTCCAGTGGGCCTGCTCCCACCTCAATCAAGATAACCCCCTGCAGACCTTCCAGAGGCCCATGTCCCAAGGGACTCTAGACCTTGTCAACTGTTGCAACACCTTAGCTGTCATTTTAAACTTCGTTTGTATAGTAGGGAGGACACAGGCTCATGCCTACCACAGACCTCACATGTGGGTCACAGGCCAACTCTTGGAACTGGTTCTCTCCTGCCACCTTGTGGC
The DNA here is from genome assembly GCF_903992535.2 of Arvicola amphibius. Lineage (NCBI taxonomy): Eukaryota > Metazoa > Chordata > Mammalia > Rodentia > Cricetidae > Arvicola > Arvicola amphibius. The sequence continues at coordinate 7,154,246 of NC_052056.1, read as the reverse complement.
ATTGTGTTATCAGGCCTGCAGAGTCTCTACCTGGCAGCTATTATTTTGGTTTTATACTGGGGATTGTGATAACAGCATTTTTAATGTAATGTTTGAGAGGAGAGATGCCGTCTGTTCTGTTTCCTCTGGGAGCTATGGGAGGACGGCTCGTAACTAGAAATGTCTGTCATAAATATCTGGTGGGTTGTTTGCCTAAGACGAACGTTCCTTGGTTAATAAAATGCTGTGACACACTTGTGCTGCTGTCTGCAGTGACTTGGAGAAGCCAGCAGTAAGAGTTTGCAAGGACTGGCAATTGTAGCAGATGCTGGATTCTACTGTGCCAGATGTGGAAGCCCACTGCGATTTGTAGCTCGGTCCTTTGAAGGAGTAAATTAACATTTTATTCTTCTACTCTATGGAGCCACAACAATCACCCTTCAAACAGGAGGTCATATTTATTCCTGTACACAAAAATAAAACAATATAAATTAAACATTGACATTAGCTGTCTGTCTGCCTCATACAACGTAAACTGGGAGCACAACAGTTAAGAGACAATCTACTGAGGTTACAAATGCATAGCCTGTGATCCAATAATAACCCTGGGGATTTAACATCATGGCAGACGATGCCCACACAGACAGCAGCTTACAAGGCAAATTTGTTACAGTGTTGTTCGTAATAGTAAAAAGTTGAAAACAACCTAAATCTGTATGTCTTTGACATACAGCTGAATAAATAATGGTATAGCCATATGGTAGAAAGAAATTCCTTTTTAAGAAGGCATCTTTAACATACTGCTAGGAAGAAATCTCCAAAGGATGGTATGTGTACCACATGTATGCAATGCCCATAGAAACCAGAAGAGGGTGCCAGATCCCTTGGACTGGAGTTGAAGACCCTGGTTAGTTTGCTGGGTGCTGGGAATCAATCCCAGGTCCTCTGGAACAGTGACCAGAGCTGTTAACCACTAAACCATCTCTCCAGCCCCTACACACATTTTTTATTTTTTGAAAATGAAAAATTTGTATGAAATTTTTTTTGTACTAAATGACAGCATTGGTATAAAAAGAGAAACGTGGTATATCTATTCATTTTTGCATAGGTTATATTGGAAAGAAAGGTGAAAGATGACAATCTAGTAAAGGCACTGGGCAGCTCCTGGCTTGAATTCTAGCACCCAGGAGGCAGAGACAGGCAGAACCCTCTTAGAGGCCAGCTTGATCTACATAGTGAGTTTCAGGCCAACCAGGGATACACAGACAGACTCTGTCAAGCATACAAAATATGTACACATTTATTTATCCATTTATTTATTTATTTATTTAAATGTTTGTTTACTTGTTTATATTTTATGTGTATCAGTGCTTTGCCTTGGGTGTATGTCTGTGTCCTACATATATGCAGTACCAATGGAGGCCAGAAAAGGGCACTGGGGCCCCTGGAACTGGAGTTACGGACAGTTGAGAGCAGCCACATGGGTGCTGGAAATGAAACCCAGGTCCCCTGGAAGGGCAGCCAGTACTCTTAACTGGCGAGTATCTCTCCATCTCCAAGAAGCACATTTTCACTGTTTATGTTTATTATTGTCATTGCTGTTTTGAGACAAGGTCTCTCTATTAAGAAGCACTGGTTCTGTTTTTAAATTTCAATAAATTTGTGTGTAGAGGCTGGAGAGGTGGTCCTCATGCTGTGTGGCAAGCATTTTACTGAATGAACCATCTCCCCAGAGACATTGCTTTTAGATTTTGAACTATGTGAATACACCACCTATTCAAAAGTAAACAAATCTAAAAGACCAATAGCTGATTAACTTCACTTGGTAATCTAATTATATATGTATATAATGCATATGCATATAAAAACATGTATATATGTACATACATATATTACACACAGGAGAGAAGTGAGAGACTTGAGTCTCTGTGTTACAATAGGAAAAAACGGACACAACTGTAAACCTCAGGCAGCAGCTTGGAAAAGTGTAACAGTGCTCCCCTTACCTGGGGCTCAAGCGCCCTCACTTCTCTGGGACAGAGAGAAACAGAAGAAACATCATCACAGCTTTGGGGGAACTCCTGTCCTCATTTTGACTGAGTGGATTTCGCTCTGATGAGGATATTCGGAGAGCATATATAATGTTTCCAGATGTGCTGGTTTGTGTGGTTTGTGTGTGTGTGTGTATGTGTGTGTGTGTGTGTGTGTGCACCATGTGCATGTACAGAACTGAAGAAGGTGAAAGAACAAGCTTACACAACACGGTGGTATAGATGTTACTTCATGTTTGAAAACCAAGAGAAAGCTTTAAAATATGCTCCAAATACACAAAGAGAATTTCTGGAATTCTCAGGACACTGCAACATTGGGTGTAGTCAGAGGCCACTTGTTCCTTTCCCGGCCTCCCAGACCCAAATTAAATTACACAGAAACTATATTAATTAAAACACTGCTTGGTCTATTAGCTCTGGCTTCTTATTAAGTAACTCTTACATCTTAAATTAACCCATTTCTATTATCTTGTTTATTACCACGAGGCTCATGGTTTACCAGCAAGGTTCCAGCATCTGTCTCCTTCAGCAGCTACAAGGCGTCTCCCCCAATTCTGCCTTTCTTTTCTCCTCTATCTCTGCTGCTATCACGCCTTGCTCTATTCTGTGCTGCATAGGCCCAAGCGCTACGTTGACTTAACCAGTGGTAAGGAAAGGATATTCCACAGCATACCGAGGGGAAGTCCAACATCACCTAGGTGTCTGGGAAGCCTGAAGAAATGGGGAGGGGTGGAAAGGTCAGTTGTACCAGGAGACTTCCTTTTAGCCAAACATTCGTTACACAAGAAGAATACTTTCAGGATAGGTGACACAGTGCCCATCAGCACCGTGTAAAGAGGGATCCTGTTCACACGTGTCTTCCTTCCTTTCTGTTTCTTCCATGCTCCCTAACAGTGAGGGCCTGTAGAGGCCACCTACAGGGAGCTTCAACCCAGAAGATGCTCGTTTTTGTTGTTGGAAGTGGGGAAAGGAAAAAAAAAACAGAATGTTTGAAACACCCAGAGTCTTCCAAAAACCAAAAGCACACAATGCAATTCTGCCTTGGTCACCAACCTGAAGAATGATACATAAAAAGTCAGAGGTAGAAATTGGGGTTCAACCTGAAGACCTGAAAAGCAAAGCATCCAGCCACTGGCTCTTACCTCAACCTCAGTCCGAAATGGCGATCCTGCCTCCGAACCTCAGAATGAGACTGTGGCTGAGCACTGTCTCCTCCCGTCTTATATTCCTCTCTAGCTCTAGGGCATGCACCCCTGGAATTAAAGACATGTAACGTTCCAGTTTCTATGGCAACCAGTGCCTGGTTTGTGAGGCTGACCAGTGAGGCTGTTTTCCTCTCTGGTCTTCAGGCAAGCTTTGTTTATTGAAATACAAGTGAAATGAACCCAGCTGAGGGTGCTCATTCTCATATAAGCACTCATTCTCCTGCCAGCCAGCCTGAGTCACTTACACCTCACGGGAGGGGGCATGGTGGTGGTGGTGTCAGTTCCAATCCATCACATCCAATGTCACCTTAACAGCTCTTCAAGGGGTGGGCACTGAGACTCTGCAGATAGTTGGAGGGAGGTGGTGAGAATCTTGTCAGGCCCAGGACAGCCTGTGTCTAGAACTGGAAGACTCAAAGACCTTGGGGAAATCCAAGGATGGACGTGAAAAATCAGAATGCGGTTTCTCAAACTCCCTGTACCCAAGAATCACCTGGTAACCTAGCTTACTATAGATTGTTTCCTCCCCGTTCTCAGCAGGGCCTGTGACTTCCTTTACAGCAAGCATCCATGTGCAAGGAAGGACCTCATGCACCTGGTGGAGAGGTGTGGACTGCCAAGGAGGGTTCTCCTAAAGCTCTCAGCTTCCCTGAAGGGGCACGTTGCTAAAATTCCGGTATGTGTGTTGGAGAACAATGACCAATAGAATGAAAAGGAAGACAGCAGGCAGAAGAAGGTGCTAGAAGGAAGGAAACAAGACACAAGCCCAGCCTCGGATCTCTCCCTGAACCCTTTTCCATACCCGAAACAGCGTGTGGTGCTGGGCTTCTGGGCGCTGCTCTGTGGCTGCTGACTGCCGCCATCCCTCAGAAGAGAAGCTGCGGCTGGCAGCGGACCGGACTGGGCCAGGAGCAGGATCTGGCAGCCAGGCTCCTGCGCTGAGTATCTCAGGCAGCCAGAATTCCACATGGTTGCAGATTTGCTCCCATCTATGGGTTCCCACCAAGCCCAGCATTCGAGAACTTACTTCATCCACCCACTAGCCCTGCCCTGGATCAAATAGCAGCTTCACCTCCTCCCAGTCAATTTTCCCCTTTCTCGGTGGTTCAGTGGTTGGGAACAGCCTGAAGCCAATAGCAGTGACCTGAGTCTATCTCTGGTTATATAGACCAAGGCTCTGAGGAGACAGCAGGTGGCTCCCCTCTGCCTCAGAGAAGCCTGTTAGATGTGCTTTGGTGTTTATCTTGGATTAATGGGGTGACAGGGCATATTTGACTTGGGTTGAGGGGAGATCCTGTGGCCTCGCCCCACCCAAATTGTCTGAGGGGTAAACCTTGGACCTCATTAGACCTCTTGAAAACTAGGTTAACTAGAGGGGCTAATCATATTGTTGACACTATTGTCTCTGGCACGTGGAAAATTCAGTGTGGTCATCTTACCACTAGCCCTTACTTGGAGTTACTGATTCGTCTGTCTCAGGAATGCAGGACTCAGTGAGCTCCTGCTGTGAAAGGAGCCAGACCTAACTACAGGGAAGGGAGGAGGCAACAGTGAGGGAGCTCTGGGTGGAGGAAAGCTGAGCCCTGGAGGAAGGAGGAGTGGGGAAGGAGGGGCAAAGGGATAGAAGGAACCCGAGAAAAAGATGGGAAAGAGTCTTGGATGTCCTACTTCTGAGAATAGGTGCGTAGAACAGGCTAGAAGCAACGGAGGTCAGAAACTCTCCGGCTGTAAAGTTCAAAGGTATATTGCAGCCCCTCCCGTCTTAATAGTGTCGCGGTTTCTCAATAAAATGCTTTCCCCGTGGCTCTCCAGAGAGGCAGCCAGCAGGGGATTCCTTCTGCATCTATCCTGCCAGGCAGGTATCTCCTATTCCCGAAACCCACCAGCAGAAATCATCAATAGCCTGGATGAGTCTTCTCTACCCTCAGAAACTAGTTGCTTCTTATCTAGAATCCAGCCCTTTCTAGCTAAATCCACCTTACAACTAAACTGGGCAGGCTAACCTCAGGATGGAATTTGTCACAGGACCAGGGGTGCCTACCTATACTTCCCACCCTCTGAATTGATTCTGATGAGGCAGGAGGTTAGTTCTGGAGCATTGGGTCACTCCTGATTCTCTCTGGAAAACCCAGCATGGAAACAATGAAGTCCCAGTGCCTCCTGGAAACCTAGCAGGGCAGGAAGGAGGATGGAAGTTCAGAACGAAGCTCTGGCATACTTGGGATCCATCCCTACCTTGACAGCAAATCGTTGGTATCTGTAAGATGGGAACAATACTTCCATACTAACACCAAAGAGGCTGTTGGGAAAACATCACAGTTTGTATACGGAACCCAACAGAAGTTCATTACCATTCCTGTTCAGTTCCAAATGTCATCCCGCCAGGAACTTGGGCCAGGACGGATATTCATTTTAATAGCATGGATCATTAAGGGCACGTGGCTGGGACCTGGGCCAAAAGCTCACACCTCTCCAAGACTCGGTTTCCCTTTAGGACCACTGAGAGAGTGACTGAAAGAAAGCCTGTCCAAACCAGCTAAGTGCAGGCAATGGCTCAGGTAACCTTGAAGTAGCCACCAGCCTCAAGGCGCTCACACAGCCTACAATCCAGAGTACAGACTTTAAATAAAAAAATTGATGAGTACATCAATTAAATGGTCAACATATCTTTGCCTGTAGACAGACTATTTCACTGTTCCGCTTCGCTCTAGTCCGTGCACAATTGCAGGACTTCACCTTCAGAAACGTTCACGGAGCTCATGCCACCTGCCAGGCGGTTTGCAGAACAAGCCACTGGCTAGGTCTAGCTGGCCCGTGTAGCCTGAGCTTCTTGAATCTTACTCCACACGTTTTGAACCCTAAAGCTGCCATTCTGCTTTTCTTCCGGATCTCCACCGGCCCACCCCCACTCTCCAGTGTTCAGGAGCTTTGCAGCCACCACCACCCCTCACCCGAGAGGGTTCTGCGCAAGGACACCATTCTCCTTGGTAGCCAGGCAGAATCGCAACCTGAATGCTAGTAGGGACCAGGAAGGGAGGAAAGAGAGCCAGAACCCAGCGCGGAACTAGGAAGCGGTGGGAAGGTCGAGCCCGGGAGCCCCGCGAGAGTCCACCGCAGCGGGGTTTGGCACTGGCTCCCTCCTAGGGCCGCCAGGCTGTGGAGCAAAGGCCGGCCCTGACACGCACCCGGCCTTTTGTGCGAAGGAAACACAAAGGAGAGGGAAACACGTCTTCCGTTTTTGAAGGAGGGGGCCAACAGCTCCTGGACGCCAACGCCAGCCAGAAGTGCCTGAGCCTGGCCTGGCGGATTAGCCTCAGCAAGTGAGCACTCAATTCCTGGGAAAGGCACATTGGTCCAGCTGCGCACAGGGGTGGGAAACACAGCTCCGGGGCCCGCCCTGGACACATAGGCAGGAGCTGGACAAGTGCGAAAGTTTGTCTCTCGACCAAGCGAGGACCAACCCCATCTAGTTTCGGGGGCGGCGGCGGGGGGGGGGGGGGGGCTGCGGTAAAGGAGACACAAGGAAACGTCCCCAGTCTCGAACTTGCCGCCCAGCCAGAGACCCGGGAATACAGATGGCCTCCAGGCCGCAAGCAGTTCAGATGAAAGGAAGGCAGCCGATAGGAGGAGGAGACAGTTGGGAGCTGCGGGTCAGAGCTTCGGACATCGGGAGTGAGGACCACGAGATGCCGCTGCACATTCTGGAACCGCTGGACCACCGCCTGGTCACAGGGCTAGGGGACGTGGAGCGGCTAGTGGGAGAAAGCGGAGCAAGCGAGCCATGCGCTCCTTCCTGCCTCCGGATCCTGCTTTTCCACGCTCTAGATTCTCCCCGCGGTAGAATGGATCCCTCAACTTTCATGCGGGTCTCCAACTCCAGCTACTGGATCAACTGTGTAGCGAATGTTAGCCTGCTGACTCTCACAGACTTCCGGACGCAGGATAGACAAACCATAAGAAATCAACAAAAGAAGGAAACGGGACTCCCGGATGCTTCAGGCGGCCACACTAGCCTGGGCTGTGGCAACCTAATCACACTCACGTTGTGCCGTCTGAGGTTTGTTAGCTAGGTTGGCAGGCGCACAGCTCCACGCCCCAGCTGGTGGCCCCACAGAACGCACCCCCATACACGCCCTCACTGAAGTCCGCCCAAAGACCCAAGAGAGGTCCTCACATGCCCAAGCTCCTAATCCCCACCCCAAGCCCCGTGTGACAGATTCTGCTAATTGAATGGTTATGGGTCATCCTCGTAACCGTTGGGCGACATTATCACCCACGCTTCAATTCTTCATGTTTTAAATACATATTTAACGGATGGCTGCGGAGCCAGCTGGGAAACACGCGGGTTGGAAAACAATGCCCCAGAAGGCGCGAGACTAGGGCAACCGTGACAACCCACTCTCTAGGACAGACCTCAGAGGGAGACAGCACTGAGTGAGGAGCAATAGCCTGAGTTTTCACGTCTGTTCTGACTTTACTACAAGATAAACTGCTGATTGTCTGTTTTTCTTGTTGTTACAACTATATATGGGAATTAAAATACCGAGCAATGGAAGTAACCAGAGGAAGGAGAGTTAAAATCCTGGGCTCCTAAGTGTTGGGCGGGCGGGGACAACATCTGAGATCTGTGCAGATAAATACCCAGACAAACAAACAAAACAAAGCTAAAGCTGAAAATGTCTGGGTGTGAGAAACACTTGGGGGTTGGGGAGAGAATCTGCTGTCTCTAAGCTTAGGTAGGGGCCACTGAATGCTTACATCTGTGGTAGGCAACCACCTGTCTAAGACAGGCCACGGGTTTTTCTGCAGGTTAGCTGGAATCAGTTTCTAGATTTTCACTTCTGCAAAACAGGTGAATGTGTAGTTATCTCTAGACTAACCCAGACAGTTCTCCAGGTTCGGTTCCTTCGCTGTGTCCCGAGGCAGCCCAGGAGTGTAGTTCAAGGACCAGCTCCCCTTTAGGGCCTCAGACGGTTCTTTGCAAATAATGTTGCTCCTACCCCCACGATATAGACGCCAAGATGGTGCTGGAATTACTGTGGCTGCGCTCCCTTGCTGATAGGTGGGAGTGGGGTCTTTAAAGGTGGGAGTGGGGTCTTTAACCGGTTGGCTGTGCATTAGTGCAAGCAGCGATGACTGCGTGAACATCTCACCCGTGCTTCTGTGGAACCCTCAACGTAAAGATGAACTGCGGTTTCTCCAAGGCCGTGCCCCCACCTGGGGGCGCTACCGCCTGTCCTCCTAATTGCAGCAACACCCACCAATTAGAAGCGGGCTAAGGCAGTGGGGTGTTCTGAGCATGGTTAGCCTTTACTTGAACAACCTCAAATGTTCACAGGTGGATGAAAACCCCAGATAGAGGCGGACGGCGGGGAAAACAGGCGCGCCGGTGGTGAGGATGGGGGAGTTCTCAAGGACTCCAGGTGTGACACGCAGCCTCCGGGTACACCCTAAGACACTGAATTGGTAGGTTGACGAGTTTGCGGAGTCTCCACCCCACTCCTTGCCCCGGCCTGACGCTACAGTGATTATATTTTTACAGAAAGTTGCAGACGTCCCCTCTCTCCCAGGGTCCCCCAGCCCTCTTTACCATCACCCCACCTATCTTGCCCTCCTCCTCCCTCGCCCTTTCCTTTCCCTGCCCAGGGCCCTCCTTCCGTCCCTCCTCACGAATCTCTCAACCGCGGGAGCCCATTGGCTGTGCGCTGAGAGGAGGCGTGTGCCCTGCCGGGCGGGTTTCATTGAGCGGAATTAGCCGGGTGACATCAGCTTTGCAGCCTCTCGGACCGGCCCAGCTCATTGGAGCTGCTGCCCCTCCAGGAAAAGCACATTGTTCCCGCCCCCGCCCGGACCACCGCCACTGCCGTCGCCACTGTCTCCACCCGACTATAAAAACCCGCGGAACCCCGAAAAGTGTGGATGCTTATTACAGACCGAGCCAACACCAGCATCAGCAGCCAGGTTCCCTGCAGCAAGCACCACGAATCGAATTCACAGTAAGTGTCTCCGCCCCTCAACTACCCAAGCCTAGATCCCAAGAACTGACTTCCCCAACTCCGCTAGGACTTAGGATGCACCCTTAGGTGTTCGCCTGCTGGCTGGGATCCCGCCTCAGCGGGTCAGCCATACCTAATAGCTGCTTTGGTGCCGATACTCATCGCAGCATCCCCAGTACCAATAACTCCTGTTGAGGGAACTCAGATACACAGGCTGGCCCTGCGGAGCTGCAGAAACAGCAGTTGGAATGTAGGCCCCATGCTAGCTCTAGGTGCGGTATGCACGCGTGTCCGTGTTTACTGCGTCGTGTCGGTGGAGATAAGCTGGATGCGTTGAGCAATGTGAAAATAGCGCCCCAGCCCAAAGAAAAGTTCTCATTTATTTTAGGCCGTAATGAAGAAACAAACCTCTAGAATGTCCCTTACCGAGGGCCACCCAGGACTCCCTGAAATAAAGTAACCCGTGGGCGATGTGGGAAGGGGGAGGGGAGGTTTGTTAGGAGCGCAGCGCTGTCCGGAGCTGCTGGAGAGCCAGAAGCAGCAACGAGGTAGACACCAGCACCTTTGCGGTATGCTGAGAAGCTGAGGTTCAGGCAGGAGCCGTAAATCTCAATCTCTCTCTCTCTCTCTCTCTCTCTCTCTCTCTCTCTCTATCTCTCTCTCTCCTTCTCTCTCTCTCTCTCTCTCTCTCTCTCTCTCTCTCATCTACTCTCTCTCCTTCTCTCCTTAAGTTTCCGACAGTTGAAAAAAGGAAGGACCCTTCGAAAGTTGAGATTATCTCTGGGCCATGGACTCGGACGCCAGTCCTGGTGTCTAGCCGCCCGTCGTCGCCAGAACCCGATGATCTTTTTCTGCCGGCCCGAAGCAAGGGCGGCAGCAGCAAGCGGCTTCACAGGGGGAACCGTGTCCTCGTCCACGCCGAGCGACTGCCCGCCGGAGTTGAGCGCGGAACTTCGAGGGGCCATGGGCGCTGCGGGCGCGCATCCCGGGGACAAACTGGGAGGCGGTAGTTTCAAGTCTTCTTCCTCCAGCACTTCCTCGTCCACGTCGTCTGCAGCCACGTCGTCCACCAAGAAAGACAAGAAGCAGATGACTGAACCCGAGCTGCAGCAGTTGCGCCTGAAGATCAACAGCCGCGAACGCAAGCGCATGCACGACCTCAATATCGCCATGGACGGCCTGCGGGAGGTCATGCCTTATGCTCACGGCCCATCGGTGCGCAAGCTCTCCAAGATCGCCACGCTGCTGCTGGCGCGAAACTACATCTTGATGCTCACCAACTCACTGGAGGAGATGAAGCGACTGGTGAGCGAGATTTACGGCGGTCACCACGCCGGCTTCCACCCGTCCGCCTGTGGCGGCCTGGCACACACGGCGCCACTACCCACCGCTACAGCCCACCCCGCAGCCGCAGCTCACGCCGCGCACCACCCGGCCGTGCACCACCCCATCCTTCCTCCCGCAGCCGCAGCCGCAGCTGCCGCAGCCGCTGCTGCAGCGGTGTCCAGCGCCTCCCTGCCGGGCTCCGGGCTGTCCTCGGTGGGATCCATCCGGCCTCCCCACGGCCTGCTCAAGTCTCCGTCGGCGGGCCACAGCCGCCCCTCTCGGAGGCGGGGGTGGCGGCAGCGGTGGCAGCGGTGGCTTCCAGCATTGGGGTGGCATGCCGTGCCCCTGCAGCATGTGCCAGGTGCCACCGCCGCACCACCACGTGTCGGCCATGGGCGCCGGCAGCCTGCCGCGCCTCACCTCCGACGCCAAGTGAGCGGGCCAGCGGGGGTGCGTTCTGGAGAGCCAAGGGCTGTGGAGCAGCCAGGACTGGCCAGCGCTGGGGCTCCGGAACTCTGTTGCAAGAAGGGGAGCTGAACTACGGGCTGGGCCTAGGGGATTACAGGGAGTCCTGTATCTGGGAACGGAAGTAATGGGAGCATTTGGAGCAATAGGGAGCGAGGCGCATTTGCTCCAGAACCTGGTTAACTCTTTGAACTCTCTGTGGCTCTGGGAGACACCTCGGTACAAAATGGACACAACTCGCTGGGTACCTCCATCACTGGAACGCCCTGCTCTGCACCGCTAGGAAGAGTCTAAAAACTGTCTTTCCTGTTTTCTCAGAATGACTCCTTGTCTCGGCTTAGGCAGCTTGTAGCCAAGAGGTAGATCACAGGGGCACTCGGCAACCTTTTCCCATTTCGGGCCAAGTAGGAGACTCCCAGAAGCCGCACTATGAAGCCACCGTCGGGCCTCATTCCCAAGGTTCATCCCTGACCTAGGGTCAGGGGCCCTAAGCTAGTTGACGCTGGCGTGGGTACCAGAAGCACTTAAGGACGTGTCCCATTTCCATAACTGGGGAAACCGTGTGGTCTCAGAAGTGTGGCCCTCTGTCCTGTCTCTCCTGTTGACTTGTGGTTTCCTAACAAATCTGTGAATGTTCCTTTTTCCGACCACACGAGCAAGTTTTACAGTTGCTCGAAATAGAAGCACTTGCGGAACGGAATAATCCACATTACCGATATGGGGGGACGGGATGCTTTTTAGATCTTATTTTTAAATAGAAACCACACACCGCCCCCCATTCTAAGCACAAGGTAATTTGATTTCTTACCGGACTGGGGACAGCTGTTTTAGGTACCTGAGGGCTTGCCAGAACAATAACATCAAAAAGTCGCTGTGAATTTCGTTTGCGTTATTTGGGAGGGGGTTCTGTTGGGATTTTAATAATTTCTTGTGTATGTAAATATAATATCAATGAAGTGCACGATGCTAGGTTCTTTGTTCACGTGACTGCCAGCCCCTCCGGAGTCTAAGCCGGCTGTTTTCTTTTTGTGTTGTCCTTCCCCCCTTTGCCACAATTAACCCAAGTGGCAAATCCTTCCCTCGCTCCCCTGGCTGCTGCGCTACAACGCGGGCTTCACGAGGCGAGGCGCCTGCCTCCTGCCACCCCACCTCTCCCGCGCGGCCCCTGCAGAGTCGTATCTATCATCTGTTTTATTTTTGTAAAGAAAAAAGTGCTAAATAATATTTATTACTTGTTTGGTTGCATAAAACGAAACAAATGATGGAGTGTTGAGATTTTAAATAAAATTTAAAGTAAGTCGGTGTTTTCGGTTGTGTGGGGGGGGGTACAGGGAGACGCTGGGGACGTGATTCCTCTGGGGACGGATTTCTAGCTCGGTTTGCTGGCTTAGCCTTGGAAAAGGATAGGGGATTTTTACTACTCCTTCCCCTAACACATGTTTTCTTTAAGAGGGCGCCTGTACTCCCGATATGTACCACAGCTTTCTGTGCTCCAAGTCTCACACCTACTTGGAAACTGCTTTTCCCTTCAACTGAAAATTGAGCAGGTTCAAGAATGAATTTTTCTTGCGGAAGTGCAGAACTTTGGATCTTCACATACCAGGACCCAGCCTTTGCAGAGGTTCTGGGAGCTCTAATGTCGCTGGCTCCTGCTATGATTTTATATTCCTTGTGCTCCAAGGCTTCGCTGGCCATCGCTGAGCCCTGGATTCAGCCAAGGGACTCTTGGGGCCCCGGGCACAGGGGTTTGGATGAGGACTCACTAACTCTTTGATCCTCTTTCCATACTTGGTACCCATCCACCAGCGAAGTAAGGGCTCGGGAAAAGCTGCCTTAGGGCAGCTTTCTCCCGCACTCCCACAGCCCGGGGAACTTCTGTCTTCTCTAGGCCACCGGGTTTCTTAGAATCCTAAACTGCAAATGTGGGGCTTTACTTTGAAGAGAAAATCTGTGCAGAAAATTTTAAAAGTTTCAGCTTCTCGGATAAAACTTGAGGCAGCTCTGGTTCAGTGCTGGCCCCGGAGCAGGATCTCTGACATGTCAGCCTGGTGCCGGGTAGCAGACCTTTCACAGATGGCGTCTTTGGTGGCCACTGGCAGACCTTATCTAGACTTGGAAATAGAGATTTCCCTGCTTTTTTGTTTTGTTTTGTTTCGTTTTGTTTTTAGTTCTCAAAGTCCAGCCCATTCAGGAGTCCTTCACTCAGGCCTAAATGAGGGTGTATCCTTCTGTGGACCCGTCTGATAGCTCTGACACAGGTGCTTCTCCCATCCCCAGAGAGTAATGCTTGTCTGCCAGTGCAGGCTCTCGGAGGTGGGGTGTTGCAGGCTCCACCTAGCTTATCACAGAAGCCACCGTCACCATCGCCACCACCACCACTACTTTCTTCTTCCTCTTCTCTCCTCCTTCTTTGTTCCTCTTCCTCCTCCTCCTCTCCTTAAGGCTAGGAGGTGTTTGGAATTACTGGGATCCAGAGACCAGAAAGGGAGCAGATCTGTGGGTACCCGAGAAAGGTCAGGGCTCAGCAGGGTCTAATCCTGTTTGTTCTGAATTCCCATTTGAAATAAAATTTTCCAGGTGTTTGGTCCAACCGCCCCCCCCCCCCCCACACACACACCTAAGGATGCCAGGACATTGTAAATCCCCAGAGCCTAGCTAAGAACCTGGAGGTACAGAGATGGGGAACTTTGTGGTGTTTGCCTGCCCAGGTCTTAAGCACAGAAGGACAATTGTTGCAAGGAAAGAAATCAGTGCGCTTTGCCACCTCAGTCCCCAAGTATCTTAGGTCCCGGCTAAGAGCCTCTGCAGTGGGAAGGCCTGAGGTTCGGGCTGCTCCCCTCCCCCCTCACATACACACCTAGGGAAAAGTGCTCAGCAAGAGACTCCATAGACCTCCAACCACAGCAATTGGCTCAGGGTGGGTCTAGGCTGCCCAAAGTCAGGACGGAGGTCTCAGGTCACTGTTGATCTGTGGTTGTCTCCAGAAGGCCATGAGTGTGACCTCTTTGACCTCCATCCAGGGTTTTATCTTTCCTTCCAGTTCTGAGCGTCTCCTCAGCCTCTACTCAGCCGTGCCCATCTTCATGGCCTTCGTGACTCCACAGCTCTCAGTCACAGGGCCCAAGCACTCATCAGACGGGAGATCTGAGAGACTTAAGTCCAGAACTCCACTCGCGATGGAGCGGGCAGAGAGCCCTGTGAGCAACCGTGAGCAACAGGGAGAGGAACTGAGCCACCTCCCCTAGCCTCTGCAACCCCTCCCCCCCACAAGCACAGTACCTGTGTTCCCCACTCTGCCCATAGGGCCCAAGTCCTGCAAAGGCACTGATGTCCCCTGGGCTCAGTGTTGGAGGACTGTCAGTGGGACTGGCTTGAGCCAGTTTTTCTGATGCCACTGAGGAGTTCCACATCCTAGTGGCAGAGAGCAGAAGGGTGAAGCAAACTGGCACATCGCGTGGGTATGGTCGTGGAGGAGCACACTGCTGAGGCCCAGGGGTGTCCCTGGCAGAGAGGCCGAGGTCTCTAGTGTGGCTGTGGGAAGATGCAGTACCAGGGACACCCTTGATGACCCGGTCTCCTGTGCTCCTCCTTCGTGGGTAAAATGCTGGAGGTTTGCTCGTTTGTAGTCCAGTCTGGGTACGTGGGCTTGAACCTTGTGAATGATGAGCAATGCGCTCTACAGCTGTCCTATTTATTTGCTTATTTATTTTGAGTCAGTTTCTTACTAAGTTGCCCAAGCTGACCTTGTAACCCAGGCAGGTTTTGGACATTCAGTCTTCCTTCTTTAGCTTCCCGAGTAGCTAGCACCACATGCCTGTACCACTAGGTCCAGCTATGGTGCTATGTTTGAACATGTACTCCCATGATGTTCTCATGTGCTCTATGATAGAGAAATGTCTGTTTCCAGCTAGAACAGGATCAGCTTAGAAGTCCGTCTGAACTGTATTAAATAAATACTTTTATACAGCCTGCAAGCTCATCGTAGGCGAATCCCCCACCCTCCACCTCTTCCAATAGACTCCTTTTCTCACTATGGATTTTCTGTCAAGTCTTCCCCTCCCCACAGAGTACCAGAAGGGATCACAGGAGGCCTTCACCAACAGCCATACACCGAGGGCCGTAAGACACCTTGTGGGTGAGCAACTGTCATTCAAATCTCTGCAGACCTATCATGAGGATCAGAGTCAGGCCTGGCTGTTCAAAGAATAAATAGTTGATGCTTCTAAATCTGCCCCCACTGCTGAGGAGAGGCTCAGGAACTGAGTTAGCTTGACCACTGGTCAAAAGCCCAGTCTCCCACTCAGAGTAATTACTCCATTCCCTGGCAGAGTATAGGGGCATCCTAATCAGAGGTTAGGGAGGAGGCTCAGCTCTGGGGTTGCTCACTAGATAGGGATCACACACACACACACACACACACACACACACACACCAATTTTCAGCTCTCTCCCAGGGGCTGAGTTATTGCCATATGGCTGCATTGTCTGGCTGCAGGTTAATGAAGAAGGGTGCAGTTAGGACCCAGAGCTGAGCTGGCAGCTCAGGCTATGAATAAAAAGACTGGAAATGGAGGTGGACATATTTATTGAAGGCTAGTGGTCACAGGCCTGAGAGTGTTGTCTGTCAACTCATGGATTTCTCACAGTTAACTCTGAGGAGGTGCCATATTACAGGCCAGGGACCTGTGTGAGGGCAAGTGAATGACATGGGAAAACAGTTCATAAGCTCAGGCAGCCGGCTTGTCCTACAGGAGTCTATCTGATAGAACCCATACCAGCCCCCAACCCCACATCCAGCAGTCCCCAGACTGGCTTAGCTCCAACTGGGGAACTCTTGAATCTGATGCTGCCCCCCTCCCCTCAACAGGCACTAGGGAAGCTCCTGGGTGCTCCCCCTAGGTGCTTGGACCCCATCTGTCCCTGACGCTTCCATCTGGGTTACAGGCTGTGCCAACAGACTTTTGCAATTAGCGGGCTCGGATGGGAGCGTTGCAAGGGTGGAGGAAGGGCCGGAGCAGGTGAGCCGCGGAGGCTCCTCATTAGGGACTGTCGTTACTGCCAGGACAGCTGCGGGTCCGGTATCAGCCGGAATCCCAAGCCTCAACCTCTAAAGGGTTGAGCTTTCCGAGCCTGGGGAGCAATTCAGAAAGGCGTCGTATTTGCGGAGGTCAGGCAGACACTGAGGCGGTGGAACTCCAGAGCTTCTGCTGGGACTGTGCACTCACCTTCCTAGGACTGGCTTTTCAACACTCTGAGCTCCTACGCTCAAACGCGCCAGTGTGTCGAATTGGCCCTTGAAATTTCCGTTTGTGAGTTCGGAAGCCAGAAAGCCTGGCAGAACACTACCTTGGAAGCGGCATTTAGATTCCAATTCCTCCGACCATCGCGGTGTAGCATAGGGGGCCTACAGGGGTTGCTTTGAAAGCTCGCTTTGAAATGTGTTCCCTAGGTCTCACGGCTGGGTGCAGCGGGGCTAGTCTTCTGAAGGATTCCCCGGGTGGCTGGGCGCTCTGCACCGGTTCTAAACGCAGCAACTGGCTTGTGCCACGCAAAACCTTCTTTTAAAGAGGGTGGTGGCTGCATAGTGTCTGGGTCCACTGGTTGAAGGAAAGTTTGGAGGTCCTCCTCGGAGAAGTGGGAACGCAAAGCCAATCAAAAGCGCCTACCTTTGTGTGGGGACTAAACCGGCTGCTTGAGGGTGCACACACATCAGACTCTATGTTCCCGAACGGGAATGGCTTGTGCACAGAGGGTTATACACCTTCACAGGACCATCCAAGCCCACCAGCTAGTGGATGTACTAGAAGTACTAGAAGCTGTTAGCTAATTTGTAACCGTCTCCCTGGGTGCCATGACAGCTAGCCAATTCTAGTCTCTGGGAGCTGAGCTTTCTCCTCCCAAACCAGTCTGACTCTTGGAGCTCTTCCTGGTGGCCTGGACCACAGAGAAATTCCACCCTCAGGACAAAATCAGTTCACAAACAATTTCCCCCTCTTTTATCTGGGAGTAAAAGCCTGCCTTGGAGACTTTAGGCCTCTCAGAAGCTGTGAGATGTCAGACCAGAGTTTGTTTCCTCCACTGTAGAATGGAGACAAGATGGGCATTCTCTAGTGTGCCCTGGGCAGGTCAGGCTCTGACTATCAGAATGCCCTGTGTCCCCTACTGCAGAAGCCTTGGGAACTCTCAGCTGGCAGGAGGACAGTTAGGCCCTCTGTCTATGGCCCTCAGATGACCAGCACAGCAACATTCTGAAGTACAGACAGAAGCCTCAGAGAGATGAGACACCTGGGAGCCGGGCTGGGGGCTCCCCTCACCCCCAGTTCTCCCCTCTGAAAACTATTCAGGCCAAGTCAATGTTAAGGAAGACACTGGAGTCCAGTATGGCTTAGCCAACACAGGAAGGAAATTACTTCAGCCAGCCCAGAGGGGCACTGGCAGGCAGCTTCCACTTCAGGGACAGAGCCTGGGCATCCAGAAGGCTGTCCATCTTTCCCAGCTCAGTGCCAGCGTCAGTGGATCGGGCTCACAGTCCTTGCCATTCTCTCCTCATACCCCCTCCACTGGCAGGTTCAGGACCTCACCACGCCCACCCACCCATCTGCTTCCTGCCATCACCCACTGTTTTGTTCATTTCTTCTAAAGTAAGAAATGTTGCCATCAGCCCCTCCTGTCTTATCATTTTCCTATTTTAATTAAGGTAAAAATTAAATATTGTAAGGCATGGGGAGGAGCTCAGTCCATGAAGCGTTTGCCTCACAAATATATCTGAGTTTGATTCCCAGAACCAGGTAAAGCAAAGCTAGAAACCTACAGAGAAACTGACTTAAGAAGCATGCTCCCCCACCCCCACCCCTGAGACAGAGTTTCTCTGTGTAACAGCTCTGGCTGTCCTGAAACTCACTCGGTAGATCAGGCTGGCCTGGAACTCACAGAGATCCCCCTGCCTCTGCCTCCAGAGTCCTGGGATTAAAGGTGTGCGCCACCACACCTGCCCAGCTAAGAAATGTGTTTTGAGACATAGCTTTGAGACATAGCCCTGACTAGAAGCAGGGAATGAAATGAGTTTTCACACTTGCGAATCAAGGAATTACGTTTCATACAGAGGCACAGATGCTCTGAACATCAGGATCAGAGCCCCCCCCCCCCTTTATTGAAAATAGATACTTTTCTCATAGAGTATATCCTGGCTACATTTTCCCTCCCTCTACCTTAAGGTCACAGTTTTGCTTTTCCTTTTCAGTCTTCCATACTCCCCTGGCATTTCCAGCCTCTATTTTCTTCATCTCATGTTAAGCTCAGTCATATTAACTGACCCCTGCAACCTGAGCCCTGCCAGGCAGCACTTGCTCGCTAGACCAGCCATTCGATCATTAACAGAATAAGCGTTCAGTGACATCCACTGAATGGGATCAACACATGCAGGTGACTTTTGGCTTCCAGGCCATTTTTTTTTTTTTAAAATAGAGAATAGAAGAGTAGCAGAGCTTCCCCGGGAGCCTTGTACAGGACAACGCAAGCAAAATCTAGCACCACAGAATAAACCAACAGATTGTGTCTCAAAAAAAAAAAAAAAAAACCACAAAAAAACCCGATGTTTTGGAGGCCCTGATATAAAGAAGAGATCACCTGAAATGACTGGCTAGGATCAAAGCATTTTCTAAAGCTGAAAGGGAACATTCTCCACGATGAACACACGTTGCTTCTGAGCACAAGAAGGCTGCAGACCTTGAGATGTAAAGTCAGTCTAGGGGGGATGGGCGTATGGGTAGACAATTTCTTCTAATTCTTTGGAAGGCAAACTCTTTGGATAAAAAAAAAAAAGACAAATGCTTAGTTGGATAAGCCTAAGTTTTTTTTAAAAAAGTTGTCTTTATTTTATGTGTGTGAGTGTTACCTGTATGTGTACCACAGGCAGGCCTGGTGCCTGCAGAAGAGGGTGGGGGAGGATGGGGCCTGCGATGTACTGCTGCCCAGCTCATTAAGTATACTTAAAAAGAAGAAAGAAAGCTGGGCGGGTGTGGTGGCGCGCTCCTCTAATCCCAGCACTTGGGAGGCAGAGGCAGGCAGATCTTTGTGAGTTCAAGTCCAGCCTGGTCTACAGAGCAAGTTCTATGACAGCCAGGACTACACAGAGAAACCCTGTCCTGAAAAATCGAGAGAGAGAGGGAGGGGGAGGGAGGGAGGGAGGGGGAGGGAGGGAGGGAGAGAGAGGGAGAGAGAGAGGGAGAGAGGGGGGGAGAGAGGGGGGTAGAGAGAGGGGGGGAGAGGGAGAGAGAGAGAGGAGAGAGAGAGAGGGGAGAGAGAGAGAGAGAGAGAGAGTTTAGTGGCTATATTTACCTCAAATGCAAAACTCTCCTTTTGTTGAGTCTGCTGCCAAAATGTTCACGCAGAATGATCATAGCTAAGAGAACAATGCTGGGCTAAGGGCTGGCCCTGTGTTAATGTCCTCATGCATTACAGGCCCCAACAGACGGCTGTAGCCTGTTTCCAGCTCGGTCCTGTTCTAAACTCCCTGCTGTCTTTGGAGAGATGACAGTTGTCCTTGGAGGAAGGAACATACCCGTTCTCCCCAGCTCAAAGGCAAATGTGCCAGGGGCTGGTAAGCAGAGGTGCTTCTGTTAGACTGGGATGTGATGTAGAATTTTAAAACATTTACATACAACAGAGTCTGGAAAGGGGAGACTGGGGTCAGGCTAGTGTGTTAATGTGTGGGTGTTACCCATGTGCTCCATGTAGTGTGGCGAATGTGGCCCTACTTTCTCTCCCTTTCACCCAGAAGAGTCTCTTATATTACACTCTGACGTAAGTCAGTGGGGAAAGAAATTGATCCAATCAATACCAAAGCTACACAGGCCAGACCGTGGGGCTGGACGGGGGTTTGGGGCTGTGGAATGCCAGGTTATGGGACTGGGGGGATAAATAACTCAGTCAATAAAGTGCTTGCCCTGCATGAGTTCAATCCCCAGAATTTACATGAGAAAAGCTAAGTGTGATCCTCAGGAAAAAAACTCCAGATGTGGTGGCATGCTCTTGAATCTTGGCACACGGAGACCAGAAAGTACCATCAACCCCTCTGCTCTATAGCAGACACTCAGGTTTGTCACCGACCAGTGATCTTCAAAACTGGTCTGGGTCTCACTGTGTTCATGGGGAAATCCCTGGGAAGCTGGCATGAGCCCCAATGCCACCAGCCTATCTGGGATGCTCGGCACCTTTCCCAGTAATGCAGTGTGGCCAAGTGTCTCCTGAGACCTCAGGCACCCACTGCTGGGATGGAGCTGCACAGCCACCATCACAGCACACCAGCAGAGTGTGGTGGGCAACATGGAGTGGAGTATGAGTTTACCTTGAAGGGAAGCAAAAAATAATAAAAAAAAGAGAATTCCAAATCAACAGTGATGGTACCATGTACAGCAGAAGAAGCCATGGGAGAGGGTTGTCCAGGATGTACATTAGGCAGGGCACAGAAAGACAGCTAGCTCCAAGACAGTGCTCAGGGGAAGATGAGTTCTAGGGAGGTGCCTTGGGACTGACCTCAGCCTTGGTATGTGGAGGACCAGAATGCCCTTCCATCACTTTGCAATCCTCAATGTATGGTCCCTGTCTGTGGCTGAGGTGACAACTCCAAACTTTCCACCACACCCACATTCTAGGAAGTGAGATGGAGGAAGGCTGGGCTCTTTTCCTCTCTGGAGTACAAACACCAAAAGCAATGTCACTTCTGCCCAGATTCCGAGCAGCCCTGAGTTATGCGGTCGCATCCAGCTGCAAAGGAGTTTGGGAAGTGTAGGTTTCATTTCGTCTTAATCAGTTTTGACTCTGTAAAGACGCAGGTGGCTTGTGGGTACTGACCGGATGAGGCTGTTTGGAGGCCAGACCACAGTAAGTCCCCTCAGAGAGGCTCTGAAGGAGACCGGGTGTTCTTTCTGAGTGTTCATAGAAAGTTAGGGCAGGGAGCTCAGCTGGAAAGCTGCGGAAGATGGGGGGGAACCCTGCAGAGACGAGCATGAGAGAGTAGGTCGTAGGTGGGCTGGGCTGTGATGCAAAGCTCTTGTCTGCCATGTCCACTTCGAGTTGGCCAACCACCTTACTCTCGACTTTCCTGCGGTGCTCTGGGATGATTGTTTTTCTCAACACATTCAATGCCCAACAGATTTTATGATACACGACAATCTTTGGCCCTGAGGAATCCCTCTTCATTCTGGGCCTGGCCTGGCCTGGCCTGGCAGCATTGGTTCCAGCAGAAGAAACAGAATGGTGATGCCCTTCAGCTCTGCTTCCCATACAGCACCCACAACACGAGAGGACGAAGATGGTGGTGACAGAGGCGGACCATAAAGATCACTTGAATTGCTACCTGTCATACATTTCTTCTTTATTTAAGGTTCCTGTTAGCAATAGACACGCTAGGATAGGAGAGGATGGAGGAAGTCATAGGCTGTATCAGACTTCTGTTGTTGAGACTAAATATCTGAAACCAACAACTTAGAAGGAGAAATTCTTCATTTTGTCTCATCCGGGGGTCTCCATCCATTGTCCCCGGCTCCTCTGCTTCTGGACCTGCGGTGGGTAAGAACAGACCTGCAGTAGGGTCATGCAATAGAAGCTGTTCTGGTTACTGTGGACAAGAAGCAGAGAGAGGACCACAGGAGGGCAGACGACAAGGAGCTGCTTTCTCCAGCTAAGCCCCTCCCCAACAGCACCACCTGGACACCTAGACTTCAAGACACAGGCCTGGGGAACACCTCAAATTTAAACCATAACAGGGTGAGTTTTTTTCTCAGACAACCTTGGAACATGTTGTATTGCTTTTGTTCCTTTATTAGAGATAGATAGATAGATAGATAGATGATAGATAGAGATAGATAGATAGATGATAGATGATAGATAGATGATAGATGGAGAGAGAGATAGATAGATGATAGATAGATAGATAGATGATAGATAGATGATAGATAGAGATAGATAGATAGATAGATAGGTAGATGATAGATAGAGAGAGAGAGAGAGAGAGAGAGAGAGAGAGAGAGAGAGAGAGATAGACAGACAGAAAAACAGATGGAGAACAACTATGTCTGACATGGTACAGAAGTCAGAGGGCATCTTGTGGTTGCTTCTCTGCTTCCACCATGTGGGTCCTAGGAATCAGACTCAGGTCGTCAGGCTGGGTGCAGATGTTTCTACTCTACTGACCCATCTTGCTGACTCTGAAATATATTTTGAATCAAATAAAGTGACATCTGAAAATGCAAGGGGCTTGTTTCATTTGGTTTCCTACCTGAGAAGCATTTAAAGAGATAGCCTGTTTTTATTTGCCTCACTGACTGTAGACTGAACTCAATGAAACAAGACCCACATTCGTTAGGCTGTTACCTCATGCTAGACGCTGCTCCAGTTGCACTGACTTGAGATGAGATATACCTTTATTTTTATTTACCCAGAGAGAATAAAATCGCAGAAGCCACAGGGCGGCGCGTGGCAGAGTGGGATTCATAAGCCCGTGCTTGTTAAGGTGACTCCACGAGGAGATATCTGGAAAGCACACGCTCCCACTAACTCTTCTCTCACTAAACACATTGCCAAGGATAGTGGCACGGTCTCTAGATACCAACAATTAGGCAGAGGCAGGCGGATCTCTGTGAGTCTGAGGTCAGCCTGGTCTACACGGTGAGTTCCAGGACAGACAATACTGTTTTTTAAACTTATCTTTCCACGTAGGAACAAGTTTAGATTCACAGAAATGATGCAGTGATCATCCAGACACATATATAAATGCTCCCTTAAGACAGTAACACAGATATTGTGATTTTCTTTTTGGGTCAGTGTCTCAGGTATCCCAGGCTGACCTTAAACTTGCTGTATAGCCAAGGGTGCCCCCAAACTCCTGATCCTCCTGCTTCTAGCTTCCAAGTGTTAGGACTACAAGTACAGTTTATGTGGGCAGATCAAATACTGCACTGAGGGGAAGTATTCCATCAAATGAGCTACCCCTCAACCCCAGTTATCAGGATTTCCCTGAACCACAGGGACCATTCCCACCAATGTCATTTCTCTGTTCCAGAGAAGCGTGCTGTATTTAATCCAGGATGCCACCTCATGGTGCCTCGCGTCTATCACTAATAGTCTCCACCAAAGATTTGCTCCCCTCACAGACCTTTCTCGCTGACAGCAGTTAGCAAGCTGCTCCTGTAGAAGATGCCACACACACTCCACCACCGGGAGAAGGAGATGCAGAGAAAGCTAATCACCTTTGCATTAAGGTTAGGTAGAGGGATTTTGTCGGATTAGAGAGAGATCGGGTGAGCGTGGTCTACAGGGAGGAAGTATTAAAATCTTAGGGAGTGGGAAGGGGCTGCAGCACCCGAAGGGACACTGTAAGAACAGCATGGCAGATGACAATTCCTCTGGGGAAAAAAGACAGAAAGGAAGCTACACAAAGCACAGTTCAGAAATGGGAAGGATCTATCCTACAGGGTAGCCAGAGAAAAGAGAATCCCCTTCCCCAAGGAGCTCCTGGGCAGGAGTCTAACCAACTGTACTGATGGCTTGAGCCGCTGGAGAGTAAGGCATTAGAAGGAAGGAGGGGGAGGGGGAAGAGAGAGAAGAGTCTCTGCAGAGTTGCCTCTGCACATAAGAGAGAGACACAGTGCACTTCAGAAGTGGATCCAGTTACAGTGAGCCTGCTGGCTGCTAAACACGCAGTTTACAACGTGTTTCTAGCCCCTGCCCGATCAGCTCTGGGAACCAGGACTCTGCCAAGTTCTTCTGGAAAGCAATGGTTAGGTACCACATTGGAACACGCAGCTTGACTCTCTTTCTCCAGAATTGTCTGCACTGAAGGTCTCTATGTCCTCATCAATGTCAGAAGAGCATTTACTACGAGGAGTGTGTGTGTGTGTGTGTGTGTGTGTGTGTGTGTGTACTGTTTTTACAACAGAGGGTGAGATCCGGAGTGTAGAAAACAAGGAAACCCGATACAGAGGAATCAGGCTTTCTCCACCTGGCATATGGTATTGTTCCCCCACTCTCACCCCCAGCAACCCCAACTCTATCTCCACCTTTTCCCATACGTGCTGATTCAACCGTTTTCATTTTGTTTTCTGGGACAAGACTGCATAACAAGGAGCGGGAGAAGAAAGCATGACTGACCAGGACAGTGGCTGTAACACATCAAAACCAAAAGTTGCCAGAAAAATAAAAAAGAAAGAAAAAGAAAAAAAAAAAGAAAAGAAAACACATACACAATTGTAATTTGAGGCATTTAACAGCATGTCATGAAACAAACATAACCCTAACCTGCAGGCTAATAAAATCACAAGAAACACATACCCAGGAGATTTGCATGAAGGTGACTGCAGTGCATGAGCTATGTCCTGCCCCACTGGAGAGGGAGCATGGCTGCTCACTGGGCTGAGGTGACAGTGAGCAGAGTAGCGATTAGCATGCTGAGATGACTCAGTGACCTGGTGGAGCACCAGCTCAGAGAAGTCCATTGGAAGTCAATACCCACGGTGTCCGGGCAGGAGCATACAAGGCTCTCCCAATGAGGTTCATGCCCTTCTCTCTGGGAAGACCAGCCAAAGAGATGGCAGGGCTGATAATTACACTGAATAATGCTGTTGTACATGGAGGAGACCCTCCTGGGTCCTGGATGATTCCAGAGATGGGGAAAGACTGATCTGTAGCCTGGCATGGTAGTGCACGCCTTTAATCCCAGCACCCCGGAACTCTGTGAGTTCGAGGCCAGTCTGGTCTGCAGAGTGAGTTCAGGACAGCCAGGGCTACACAAAGAAACCCGGTCTAGGGGACGGGGGCAGGGAACTGAGCTATGGTGCCTGAACATGGAGGAAGACTGAGGAAGGCTGAGGATTTAAACTAGAAGATGCATCAGTTGGGCAAAGGGAACTGAGAAAAGGCTCAATATCAAACCAGTTTGGGTTTATTCTGCGTAGAGAGCCTTCTGACTAATGCGGGAGTGAAGTCTCAACTCTTGGCTCACAAACCCGAGTGTGCATCCAGACTGGGAGGGGATCTGTTCTTTAACATCTGTGCAAACGCCTGGCTCTGACTGGATAATCTCCAGGGTTTAGTCTGTAATCACTGGGGATTTTAATGCAACGAGCTAACCTGGCGTTATCATCTCAGAGATAAAGAGGATCGGAGGAAGGACGTGATTGGCTGGCATTCACTGAATTAGTGACTTTTCTCATTGTTATAACAAAATGATTGACAAGCAGTTAGGGTGCCATGTTGGCTCATAACTGGAGGGTGCAGTCTATCATGGTGGGGAAGTCAGGGTGTAGGGATGTGGATGCTGGTCACGTGGTCACATTGCATGTGCAGTCAGGAAGCAGAGGGACATGCATACTGGGGCTCAGCTCGCTGGCTCCTCTTTTATGTGTCGCCCTCAAACTGTGAGCTAGTGCTCCTCTCACTTAGGGAGCGTCTTTCCACCTCAGTTGGCCTAATCTGGAAACTCGATCCTATGGTTATCCTAAATCCCCTCAAGTGTCAACTAAGATGAATGGTCACTGACTGTGACTTCACTTGACAGGCGGATTTTTAGCTTTTTGCCACAATCCATTACCAACCCTGGGCTTGGAAACACCACCTGCAGTCCTAACCCAGGTACCTTCTCAAGCGTGGCCCTATTCACCCTCCCTGACAACCTGTAGTTCCACAGGAAAAGGGAGTGACTGCTGCTCCCACCCCAGGACAGAAGCAGAAGCCACTCATTCTTCGTGAGTGAGGGATTGGCAATGGAATTGCTGGCTTCTAGTTTTGCCTTTTCCAGCATTTCCTTCAGCCTCAGCCTCAGGGCCTGCTCCAGTCAGACACCCTGTCTCTGAGAAAGAAATGTTTTCTCACCCAAAACTCAGAGTTGTCTCTCAATCTAATTTTGTTTTCTCTTTCTTTAAAGGTTCCTTTTCTTACTTTCAATAACTGACACAAAAACACAAAAAACTGTATTGTTTATGGAGTCAATTCATATGTGCATTGCATAATGTTTAAGTCAGGTTAAGCACCCCCTCCTAGACACCAGAATTTCTTACTCCCGTCTAGCGTAACTGGAGCCCTCCATCAGCCTCTCTCCATCCCTCCCTCTGCACAACCTCCAGCCTCTGGCTCTACTCTCAACTTACATGCAAGCAACTGTAGTATGGAGCTGCGGGCTACGTTCCTGCCGCCCTGCTCCCGGCCACCGGCTAGCTTATGTCCCAAAATAACAACACACAAATTGTATTCTTTTATACACTGCCTGGCTCATTAGTTCTAGCCTCTTACTCACATCTTGACTAACCCATATCTAATAATCTGTGTAACACCACAAAGTAGTGTCTTACCAGGAAAGATTCAGCATGTCTGTCCTGGTGGCTGACTTCATGGTGACTGGCTCAGAGAGGAGAGGCAGGGCAATTGTCTGAGCCATCTACCTCACTTCCTTTTTCCTGTTCCGTCTACTCCACCTATCTAAATCTTGCCCTATCAAAAAGCCAAGGCAGTTTGTTTATTAGCCAATGAGAATCCTCCATCAAGCAACTTTTTAGTATTCTGTATATGAACGAGCTCAAGAGCTTTCTCTTTTTGGTTTGTTTTTGTGTGCCTGGCTTATCTCATGTCCCACGGTGATCTCTAGCTCCATCCGTGCACTCACAGCTGACAGGGTTTCATTCCTTTTCAGAATCGGTTGATGGGCATACGGCTTAGCTATTGTGAACAAGGCTGCAGACACACGAGGGTGCAGATGCCTTTTTCCCTGTCTGTAAAAATACATATATGAAAATTTGTGAACGTACATGTATGGTCAACCAAACAGATGAACAGGACATTTGTATATTCCCAACCTCAGTGCCTCTCCCTGCCGCTCTCAAAATTCACTAATAGTCAGTGTTCTGTCTCCTTAGTGTCGTTATTCGAAGATTCCATCAACCTCTGATTTTACAAAAAAAAAAAAAAAAAAAAAAAAAAAAAAAAAAAAAAAAGCAAGGGAAGACTGGAGAGACAGCTCCCTGGTAGAATACTTGCCTGCCATGCAGGAAGCCCTGGGTCCATCCCCAGTACCTCACAAACCAAACATGCTGGGACAGGCCAATAATTCCAGCACTCAAGAGGTAGAGGCAGGACAATCAGAATTTCAAAGTTATCCTTGGCAAGATCAAGACCACCCTGGGCTACATGAGATACTGTATCTTGAGAGAAAGAAGAATGAAGGAAGGAAGGAAAGAAAACCATTTTGGGGAAAATGTATATGTTCTAAACATGGTATGTTTTGTTATCATTATTCCCTAAGTAGTACAATATGACAGCTACCTGCATAGCATCAACATGGTGTTAGCTACTATAAGCAGCCTAGGGAGAATGTAAAGGGATTGGAGCAGGTGAGCAGGCTATATACAGTCTGTGGTGTTTGGTGTGAGGGACGGGAATACCTTAGATCCCTTAACCAAGGAAGACCTGGCTGCAATCACCAAAAGTCAAAAACCCCTAAGGAAAGCTGTGACAGCCCGCCCCAGGTTGGTTCTAGATGTCTTGGGATGACTCAGCAGGACACTGCTCATTTCTGTCCTCCCTATAGTGTTCCTCCCATGAATCTTTGCAGTTCTTAGCAGCCCTGGGCCATCTGGTACTCCTTCCCCTCTTTGTCACCCAGGCAGTCATTGACCTCTAACACACACACACTCACACACACACTCTCACACACCTGGTACAAAGAAACACATTAGATTTAGAGTCCTCATTTTTGACTCATTTTACCTCAGTTGAGTACCTAGTCAAGGTGCCTCCCCAGCCAAATAGCAGATAGGACTCAAAACTGCTCTTTGTCTCCTCTTCCTGTATGTCTTCACTGAGAATAAAGTGACCCTTGGCAGGTACACCACTCACTGAATCAGCGGTGGTGCCCCCTGCCTGGAAGAGCCGCAAGCCTGAGCCAGTGTTCTGCTGTCGCAATCTTAAAATTCCTATTGGTTTCCCAACAAGGAATCCCATATTTGTATATGGTCTCCGCAACATGGGTGGCGTTGATTCTTTCCCTCTTTCCCGGTCCTAAGAGGATAAGGTCGGGAAAATAAAATCACTTCATGTTTTTCCTGATAAAAATCCCAGTCCATCACATAACAAATGCATTTCTGCCTAAGATGTACAACTAATAATAATTAATAAAGCTTATTGTTAATAAAATAATAACTACTCGAACCAGTGTTCTCAACCTCATCTTCTGTGTCGGCTTGGTGCTAACTCTCAGACAACCAGGGAGGGTGATGATTTCCAGGAAAACGAGCCCTATGAACTGAATGCCAGGCTCAGAGCTGGTCAGTGTAGGTGCTGGTACCCAGATTCAGGTTTGCCTGATCACTATCTGCTCAAATGATTCCATAATTTAATTTTTAATTAAATTTTTCCTTGTGAGTCCCACTAACATCAAAGTAAGGAATACAAAACTTGGCACAAGAAAAACATTCCCTCCTTAAAACTCTTTAGCACTTTGCCCCAGAATATGCTGGCAACTGCCACAGACTATATCATCCTGTCTGCTAAACACAGCTTCCACCCCGAAGATTATAATCCGTTTATAAAAAACTATATGGAAAGAAACTTACAGCGATCAGCTCGGTCACCTATCAAATTTTTACTGACAGCTGACTCTCCTTCCTAGCTCCCCACAGGGGAATGCAGATAGACAAAGCCCTTTTTCGGGAGACAGCGCCCTTGCTTTCTAAAGCCGAGTGCATAAGCTAAATCAATTCTAATATATTTCAAATATATTCATTATTGTCTATTAAAAACATACTACCATTTCGTGGTTCTGCGGGAGAGTGACAGAGCCTCGTTTGTAGCAGCCCTGGGCATAAGCAATCATTGTGTTGCTTCATTAGTTATTCCCTGTGCTTGTGTGAGGGACATATGTCTATTCTCTGTAACAAACACCCACAGTGGCAGGCGCCTCTGCTCTATGCAGATAACTCAACACAAGTGTGAGCGCTCCCAAGGACCTGCGTCCCCAGCCGCTAGGCACAATCAGCCCATGGTCACTGATTGGTTCCAGTTTATTAACAGCCAATGAACTTCTCATCTGTTCCAGAACTGGTTAGGACTGTCACCTGCAACTGCCAGCCCCAGTAAGGCTCCTCCAGTCCTCAGAGTGAGGATGGAGCTGGTTTTGCTGGGTTGGACACTCTGTATTCTCCGACACAAAGAGCCGTGTATTGGGAGAGGTGGGAGAGGTGGGATTGGTAAAACAGCAGTGTGTGCTTCGTTCTAGACCAGTAGCTGGGCTGCACAGTCGGAGACAGCAATGAGAAGCAGAACCACACACGCACGCACACACACACACACACACACACACACACACACACAGAGAGAGAGCGAGAGAGAGAGAGAGAGAGAGAGAGAGAAACTGAGAACCTCAAATAGGTTAAACATATGATTTACTACTGAACTCTGCTCTAGTCCCAAATGGGAGAGTGACTCCTGTATTTAAGGTTTTATTTGGGTTTCTGGTGTAGGACACGGACCCAGGGCCATGCACACACTTAAGTGATTCATCACTGTACTGCAAGCCTCCAAGACTTGGCTACTTAAATCCATGCCATTTTTAGATATAAGTTCCAGTTAATGGCAACGGATAGGCACTGTGTACCAGGGACCAATCTGGCCTATGGGTCACCTTCTCTTTGGAAAAGACAAAATATAAAAGTGGGGAGGAACACTGGCTGCCCTACTTTCTGATGCTGGAGTCTTCTGAAGCTAACAGAGGAGAGTGGCTTCCACTCCCCTCTCGGGGTGGAGAATAACTGGCTAACTGACCTCCACAGTGCACAGTTTGGAGGCCGGAGGTAAACTGGAGGTTGAAGGGGTCTGAGGGTCATGAGGCAGGATCTGAGCCAAGCCTCTTCCTCTATCATCCTCCTCCATGTGTTCTGACTGTGCATCCAGATTTCCCAGGCCAGGCTGGGATCAACCATAATGACGGCACTGTGACTTGATTGCCACTATAGGATCTCCGTAAAAGGTCTAATCTGGGAAACTGGGGATGGAGACCCTGGCATAACTTTTGGAGATGACATAATTCCAGCCCGACACTACTTTTGGGCCCTGCCGTGAATTTACTTTTGCTGCCCCTGCAAGCTGGCGCCTGTTAAGAGTTCAGGGCTACTGAGCTCACACTATAAAAACAGATACCATAGGGGAACGTTTTCGTAGGCCTAACCAAATATAAATCCTGCCCTTTAAGGTGATTTACAATGAACCAGTTTCAGGAAAGAGGGCACCCTCTGTGTTTATCTCCTGCTGGGACTTACGAGCTTCTCTGGTAGAGTCTGAAAACACAGTAATCCTGTTTCAAAAAGAACCACAATTTCAGGGCAGTGGTGGCGCACGCCTTTTATCCCAGCACTCGGGAGGCAGAGGCAGGCGGATCTCAGTGAGTTCGAGGCCAGTCTGGTCTATAGAGGGAGTTCCAAGATAGGTTCTAAAGTACAGAGAAACCTTGCCTCAAAGAGAAAACCAACCAACCAAACAAACAAACACAATTTAAAAACTTAGAGAAGAGTTGAAGCCACTTGTGCATTGGACCTGGGCTTGAATTAGCCTGGGGTCACCCAGCCAGCTAGTTAGAATCCATGCAGCTTCCACCCCTCCAATGGTTACAGAAAGCAGCTGGAGGTCATGATACCAGTTTGCAGAGAAGCCCCAGCTTGAGACACAGAACCTACAGTACTCTCCATCATCCTGAACCAGGAACCTCGGGTTCCCCAGCCCAGCTCTGGAGAACAGCCCATCTCGGCGCGCTGAGAAGGCCAGCTCTGGGATAAAGATGTCAAAGAAAGAGGTCAGTCTGAACTTGGGTGTAACTACAAGTTCAAGGTCCAGAGTAACAGCTGAATTCTTGGACTTGAGCAGAGCTGAATTTGAGGCCAGAGCATCTACTGACTTTCAACCTGGCACATACTCCACACCTCTGGGATCCCCACCTGCCAGAGGGGTCGTGCAGATGGGCACCCACAGCGCGTTCCCTGAGAACAAGTCCATACAGAGGAGACCTGCGAGAATGTCCTGTGTACTGGTTCTTAGTTTTGCTAGCTAGTTTTATCAGTTACTACTTGCTAGCCTTAGGTAGGACTGTTGTTCTTACACATATTAAACAAAACAAGGCTGGCATGGTAGCACCCAGCTGTATCCTGGCACTCAGGAGGAGGCTGAGGTTAGGATCACAACTTCAAGGCAAACTTTGGTTACATAGTATGACCTTGTCTCAAGAAAGTAAGAAATAAAGGAAACAAAATTTCTCTCCAACAGGGTTTCAGGTTTCCCAGGCTAGCCACAAGCTCCCAGCCTACAGCTTATCTGAAATACAGCCTCCCTCTTATCCAAAACGATTTCAGAGAATAAATAGGAATGGGAAGCCTCTGACAGAGAGATGCTGACAGCCGTTCTCCCAGCCGTGGCTTCCTCGTGGCCCTCGACCATAAGCCGTCAGAACTGAGGGACAAGAACAGTTTAAGAATGCTGCTCTTGGGGACTCCGAGGGGCTCCCAGGAAGTCTTGGACAGCTGCTTTCTTGCTGTACTGGGAAATGAAAGTTTGTCAATGTAAGTATCTATTTCCAAATAGAAAGATTTCCCAGATTGAACGGTTAGCCCAGCTGGCAGGGGGCACGCACCTGTGATCGCAGTGCTTGTGAGCTGGGGCAGAAGGAATTCTGAGAACTGTGGACCAGCCTGGGCTGCATAGTGAGTTCAGGGCCAGCCTAGGATACTACCGAAACACTGTCTCAAAGTCCGATGCCATTTGTGAGGCAATGAGGCAGGTACTTGCATCTTCTGAAGTTTCTTAGGTCAATTGCTGCTGTGACTTCAGGGTCCAAGTCAGGTAGCTCTCCTACAAGAGAGGAAACTCTGAGGCTCGCGGGATCAAAGATTCCCAGGCCAAGCAGGAAAGTACCTCCTCTCCAGATACTCCCACACCACCTGATCTGTATCCGGAAGCCCAAAGCAGGGAAGCTGTAACGTGCTACTTCTACTTCTCATCTTCAAATGCGTTCCCAACCTTCCTAACTCACCCGCATGTTAATACAGCCCTCGTGTCGTGGTGACCCCAACCATCACATTGTCTTCTTGCTATTTCATGGCTGTAGTTTTGCTACCGTTATGAATCATAATGTAGCCATCTGATATGCAGGATGTCGGCTATGCAACCCCCAAAGGTGGAGAGAAACTGGTCTAAAAGATCCAAGAAGCCATTTCCCAGGACTACTAATGAAGGTGACTTGCTGGCCACTTTCAGCCTCACTGATATAAAAGCAAAACAACTCTACAAATCTCTGAGACACAAGAAAGAAAAGTGGGTAGGTCCCCAGATGAGATTTGCCACCTTCTGCTTCCCAAATAATTTTTCAAACACTTTATTTTCTTGGATGTCTCAAACAGCCATAGAATTTAAATGTAAGAATTGGCAGAATAAAAAGTCGAGAACCCTTCTTAACCATTTAGCTCCATGTGAAGGAGCAGACTGGAGAATTTGTAAGTCAGAAATGGCCTAAAGAATCCCTGGAGCAAACCCCACTTATGTCCCGAGAAACTGAGGCCCAGAGACATGGTGAGCAAGAAGCAGAGACCATCTCTTTACTTTGGTTTGGTGCAGTTTCTGGAAGGCAAATCCATTCTCTGGAGCTTTCTCTAGAGGCAGATGTTCACTCCAGGCTCCTGTCCCATCAGTGTGCAGGAGTTCACCTTGTGTCCCAAGATTGGCAGAATTAGTGAACTTGTGGGTAAGACTGACTGGGAGTAAATCACCTCTCTGAACCTCAACTTCCTCACCTGAGAAAGGGGAGCAAGACAGCAGCAGCACCAGCCTCCCAAGGCTGTGGACAAAGAAGGCCTCACTAGCTGGGCCAGAGCATTGTGGCTTCCATCCTCCTGTGTTCTGGTTAAAGCATGCCGCCATAGTTGCTCCTGGGAGAGGTCTGAACTTGGAGACAGCAGGCATGGGAGTTGTCTTTGGAGCCCAGCTACTAGCCCTCCCAGCTCTAATAGTTCAGCCTCTATTTCTGAGTGGCACTGTCTCCAGGGCCACATGAGAAAGACTGGATCTCTGGTGCCCCGGGCATTCCTCCGCCAAGAGAAGCATGGGCAATGGGCCCCCGCACCCTCCAACCAAGGAGAAAAAAGCGTCCCCAATGCAGAAGTACAGAAAAGCAGTTTGCAGTATTGCAGGCAATTGCTCAAGGCCGAGGACAATCTTGGGGGGAAGTGTGAGATGAGAAAGAAGAGGCCCACTGGCCTACAGGACTCTAGGAGGGGACTTGGACTTATGCTGGGGTGTACAAGGGAGGCTCTGGCCTGTTGTGCACCCAGCCTCCCATTGTGATCTCCCGAGATTTGCCACCCGATGATAAACAGATGGCCGTGCATGAGCACAGTTCACCCACGGCCCACAGCCGTGCAGCAGCCCAGGAGAGAAGGGTGGCCGTCAACAGGGCTTACCTCACCTGAAAACCCAGGTGGGAAAATGCATCAGTTCCCACAGGTTCTGGGTGCATGTTGTTCCCCAGCAGTCACAGGTGTGTTTATGAAGAGATGGATGGCAAAGTTCTCTCCTTGTGCAGGCAGAGTGGATGCTGCTAAATAACGGTGCCTATGCCCGACTTTAGGAGCCCCAGGAAGAGTTCTTGGCCGCAGTGACAAACACACTGATAATTTAATTATAGATAGAAAGGCAAGGGGAGTTGGTGAGGATAGCGCTGAAGATGGTGACTTTGTGGATTTGGGGTTGGGGAGGCAACTGGGAGAAGACATCTGAAAAGGAAAACGGCAGCACTGGGACCCGGTGAGGCCACACCAGCAAGGGCTCAAGGGTGACAACGGCAGCTGTGTGAGCCAGTGATAAGGCTGTGTGCTGCACAGAGACCCACATAGGCTTGAGACGAGGACCTCAGAGCTGTGGCTGGGGTGGAGGTGCGGCAGAACCGGAAGTCTAAGAGATAGATGGACGCACGCCACCCCACCACCCTCCCCATTGGTCTCTTTCTCTGTGGTCCCGTGAGTGGTGTCCCTGAACTTCTAAAAAGGCACATGCCTTTCCAAAGGGCCAAGCTTTAGAGTCCTAATGTGCAGGGCTTTGGGGCCTCTGGACTGAATTATAAACCTTTTGGGGATGCTGCCGAAGCTTTTGAGTATAGAGGACTACATGGACTACATTTGAATTATGATTTATTAAGAATTGTGGGTAATCCCACTAACACTGCATGGGTGTTCCAAAGTCTGTGTTCAGGCTGTCCCTGGACAGTGGACAGATGTGATTAGGTGTTGGGCCCATCTGGTCACTGCCCTCCTGACCAGTCCATCCTGGGGGATCCTGGCTGTGTGTGTAGTGGGGGTGGGGGAAGCTCAGAACGCTTCTACACCCTCCCGTGGCTCAGACCTCAGTGTGAGGTGGCAGGAGACCTGGGGTGTTTGGTCTGATGGCAGCAGCAGCAATTTGTTCAAGCGGTGGCAGCGGGGAGCCTGCCAAAAAGATGACTGCCCCGTGACGGTGGGGCTTGATAGTGCCAGTAAAACAGCCTCCACACAGGAAGAACAATGAGACTGACAGATAAGACAAGGAGGGGCTTTAGGATAAGCCAGTGTGATTGAGTGTCTCTCTGGAAAAGCCGGTCAGTGAGCACGAGCACCTGTGTCAGACAGACCCTTGGTCAGCAGTCCAGTAAAAAAGGGTCTTCTCAGGCTACTGACGTCATTGCAAGAGACTGATGCCTTAGGTGAACGCATCCAAAAAGACATGGATAAACAGCAAGCTCTTGAGGAAAAAAGAGAAAAGAGAGAGGACTGAGCTGAGCGGGTGTGAAATTATGAGAAGAAAGGACAACAAACGGAACGTGATGGACCAGTGGTCTGGCTGAGACGTACCAGGACGGATTCTTGTTAATCCTTTCCAGACATGTAAATCATGTAAATCACACTGTAATCATTGAGGATGAAAAACAGTCTGTATGTCCATGCACTAAACATGTTTTATAATGTACATGTAAAGGGGAATTCCTGAAAATTTATAACCTAAATTTTAACTATTTCTATATTTTTCTATAGCCTTTGTACTTTTCTACAGATGTTGTGTTTAAACTAGACAGAAAGTTGATTTACTTGACAGACATGAAGTACCTGCAGGCTGTATTTAGCTGACTTTTCGTGGTAACATTTTGTGCATGATTTTTAAGATAGTTGCTGTTTTAAAAAGCAAGCTCTCAGCTCTTGATTCTACCCGATTACATGAGAGTTGTGTCTGAGGAGAGAACTCTGTTCTGTTTGCACTGTTTGTTTTCTTTGGGGAAGATCTCAATAGATGTTAAGACATGTGAAATACCTTTTAAAAAAAATCCTAAGTTTGCTGAAATTAGTAAAAATGCGTGCTGTGAGACATTACTCAAGCCCTAATCGACACCACTAAGAGGCCAGACACTTTGAGCGCGCAGGTGTCCTCCGTTGCGCCTTTGAACAGTTAGGAGCTTCACCGACTGTGGGGTTGCTTTCATTCTTCCATGCCTGGAACTTCAAGGAAGGACGATGGCAAAGGCCGCTGCAGGCCTTGAGAGCTCAGTTTTACAGCAAACACAGCCATCTGAATGAAAATGTTGTCTCAAATCCTTTTATAAAGAGCTAATTCCAACATGACTTCTTTTTTTTTTTTTTTTCGAGACAGGGTTTCTCTGCAGCTTTTTTAGAGCCTGTCCGGGAACTAGCTCTTGTAGACCAGGCTGGTCTCGAACTCAGAGATCCGCCTGCCTCTGCCTCCCGAGTGCTGGGATTAAAGGCGTGCGCCACCACCGCCCGGCCCAACATGACTTCTTAATTTCAAATGATAGCACTTGTTTTTGCAGCTGAGTGCCTTTCGGAAGGTTCATCTGTCCCTTACCAAAACTCTAGAGATACAGTTAGTAATGGGTTCATAGTGTGATAGCCAATTGAAAGTGTGCCTATAAGTCAAGGTGAGGCTAACAATATTTCCCCTATCACCTTGTTAAGATTGGCACCTTATATGGCAATAGACACATACTGGTTCGTGAATATAAGTCCATCTAAGGTAGGCTGACATGAATATTTGCCTTTTAAACCTTTACGCACATTGGGTTCACATTTCAGCTCACTGGACCTGGATTAGTCAGGCAACGTTATTCCAGCCAGCACTGGTGGAGTTTCTGTGAGTTCCTGCATGGTACCTACCTCGCATGCTGAGGAAAAAGCATTTTCATTTCTGTGCAAACCCATGAGCAGAATTAGGAGGTGGCTCAGCTGTGAAGTCATTCACAAGAACACAAGGTGCAAATTCTTGGATCCTAAAGGAAGAGTGCTCATGTTTTTGATTCATTTTGCAATATTTGAAATCCCTTTTAAAACTAAGCTCACACTTTTGCTATCTTTTAACATTCATCTGGTTTGAGATTAAGAAAAAAATATTCCTTCCTACCAGTAAACACTGTTGAATATAGTAATTACCGACTCTATTTCATAAAAATGATTTTGAAATTGAATGTAGCATAAACTGGAATCAATGTTTTCTACAGCACTCTCAAAAATTAATGTTTTCTTAGAGTAGCATAAAGTCCTTTAAAATATGTTTGTAAATCCTGTTAGATTTTTTACATTTCAATGCTATTTTGTTTTATTATGCATTTTCATTCTTATTCATCATGAATTATAACTTTCACACACATAAAACTAATTTATACACACACACACAAGAATTGCAGCCTGTCTCCTATGTCTATTGGAGAAAGCTCAGATATTGGTCACCTGTCCAGGAAAAAGTAAAACTTAAGGACCCCAGCTATGCAATGTCATGAGATGTGGAAAGAAGAGCTGGAATGTGACCATGTCTGGTCCATTGCTCTTCCCTCCCTGCTTGAGTGGCGCACACAGGAGAAACAGCTTGGTAGTCACAGCCCTTACTCCTAGAGACAGACATAAGCTGGTCAGCACAGGGTCAGCTTTAGTACAATGGCCAGCGAGCTGGGACCATCAAGATCTGGATACTGGGCCACCATCAGGATGATGAATTAAGTTCTCAACATACAGCCTCTCCCATTCAGCACAGAGTATCCCATAGATGTGCAGCCATGGGTGGCCTGAACCTGGGATGATAATAGGAGCATCCATAGCGTCCTATACTGGGACAGAAAGACCAACTCAGAGAGCAGTGCATGAGAGGGGTGCTCAGAAGGCCACCCAGGAGCAACCTGCTTCTCCAGTCTTCCGGCAGCATAGAGGACCCCAGTGTAGAGGACCCCAGTTAATTAAGTGGCTCGTTCTGCATCTCCAAGGCCGTGTTGTCTACTGACAGGGAAAAGATCTCATGCCTAACAAGGGGTGGTAGATAGGCGTGAGGACGGGGGACAGCACTGAAGGATACTGGCTTGGTCATAAGACGAGCCCGTAGCATGGGCACGTTTAGGGTGCTGCTAGCCCAGGGTGTCTCCTTTTCTCTGGATTGGTTGGCATCTATTATTAGCATGATAGGATGCAGACTGGTCCATTCGCCCAAAGTGATTTTGGGGGTAAAGCTCTGAACTCCACTAGAAGGGTAGATCACAAGTTTCCTGGGTATAGCCAAGGAGCAGATAAGTCTTCTGTGGTCGGTGAGTTCTGGTAACTGTAGAACATCATTCCATTTTCTGTCTGTCTGGATGCAACTAACATGGGAAAGGTACCACGCCATCACCATCGCCAGACAGCAGGCGTGGGAGCTCTTCCTCTTCTCGCAGGGCCATGAATCCCATCACAGGAACCACCCCCGGGATCCACAGGTCTCTCCTCTGAACACCATCCGCACACTCTGGGGACTGTTCCTAAGGCATGAACTTTTTAGGGGTAGGTCAAGTAGACAAGTTAGGGGCTAACTGGGGTGTGCTGAGTGATTGTATAACACTGGAGAGTGGAGTTGGTTGGAGACTGGAGATTGCCTGGTTTGGTACCTGAGGCACAGTGCAGACCTTCAGTTACCCAGGAACATACCCTGAGGCCACATGACTACTCCCTGCTTCTGAGCAGCCAGAAGAAGAAAGGTGGCCATGGCAAGCTATTCCCCAGAGAGCCTCCCAGGGTCCTCTCTGCAATAGCCACCTCCTGCCTTATTGGGCTACCCCAGCTCAGAGCTGCCAGGGCATTGACCAAAGGAGTCTAAGGAGACATCAACGATAATGGCCCAGCTAGCTGGAACCAGCCAGGGGTCAGTGCAGCAGGTTGGGGGAGGGGCTGTTCTATCCTCATCAGAGGTGAGGTTTCTATCCAGGTTAATCCTCTCAGTGCACCAAAAGGACAGACATACAGTGGAACAGCCATTGCCCTTCTTCCTTTGGGTTGAAGGAAGGAAATGATCCCCATTTTCTTGGCCAGGGTCTCATCATACAAGCCAGTCTCGATAGAAGCAAAAAAACAACAACAACAACAACAAAAAAAAACAAAAAAAAAAAACAAAACAACCCGTGTCCTTAGCTCTCGGCATTAATTCTAATGGGTCCACTGCTAAAATGAGGAAGAATAGATTGATTTAATCATGGAGTTACTCCCTTCTTGGGTGTTACTAACAACAGCATACTACTTGCTGCCTCTCCCCTCTGGAGCAAAGCAGCTGCCATGCACCCGGAGGTCATAATCAGGATGAAAGAGCGTGAAATTGGCCCGACCTTAGTCTCTGAGCAGCGTGGGAAGCAGCGCCAGGTCACTACAGCTGCTCTCCCCGGACCCCTCTGCCCCATGGTCAGGGGGAACTGTTAGGAAGCCACAGCCACCCTTGAGAAGGTCTAGAATATTCTGGCATCCCAGTGCCATTAGGCTAGCCCAGGTTCCATGCTAGCAGGAACACTCTGACTCCATTGGAGTGAAGG
This sequence comes from Arvicola amphibius, assembly GCF_903992535.2. Taxonomy (NCBI): domain Eukaryota; kingdom Metazoa; phylum Chordata; class Mammalia; order Rodentia; family Cricetidae; genus Arvicola; species Arvicola amphibius. The sequence goes on along the minus strand of NC_052056.1, from coordinate 7,115,348 downwards.
AAGGGGGGATTTTTCAGATAAGCGATCTGCAGGCTTCCAGTCCTGACCACATAGGCACATGTGTGGGCATCGGGCACGGCAGAACATGGGCATATAGCATAAAGAACAACCCTTCACTTCTTACACAGGCTCTGTACCAGGAAGGTGCTGGGCTGGTCCCCGAAGGCTCTCCGGGCCTTAGCTTCCCAACCACACAGGGTTGTGGAAGGTTCCAGTGAGGTAAAAGATATGAAAGAGGTTTGCAAAACAATAAATAGGCCATTCATTGGCAGAAGCAAGCCATCCCCATCCCAGCTGGTTGATGAGCACAGCCCAGGCAGAGCGGCCACTGTCTGCTGCAAAGCCTAGGCTGGACAGCCACATCTTGCAAGGAGCTTGACCACATCTACAAGGCACTCTTGGGCAACCTACACTTACAACATTTCTGCAAACATGTTTTGCCTGACTGACAGACCAGAGGAAGGCTGGTCCCTGTGTCTCAATCTTTCTAGGAACCACTCTTGAGAACAAAAGATTACAGAAATAATCTAGGTCCTGTGGGCTATGGGGGGGGGGATTATTTCTGTTTTACCCATCCTTTCTGGCAACCTCTGTCTGTCCTTCTATCCTATTTCCAACCATAACTATTACCCCCTCCATTCCTGATTCCTGACCTGATCACATACCAAGAGACTCCAGTCTCTTTGCTTTGCTAAAAGTCAGTGTCTTCAGAACTGGTCCCCAGATCAGCAGCAGCAGCGGCAGCAGCAGAAGCAGCAACAGACACTGGTGCCGCCGCTGCCCATCGCTGACGTTGGTCTCTTCCCAGTCAACCCTTGCTTTCAATGGTACTTAAGAAGTAGATTTAAGTATAATTGGGAGCTTCTCTGTTCATGTGGATTAACTTGGGCACCTAGAGGCTAAGCAGCCTGTCCAAATTCCCAAACCTCATACAGTAGGCAGGGATGGGCCTGAGCATGGAGACTCTGACCACAGAGTCTGCCCAACCACTCACTGCCTGGATCAGAACTTGTATGGACTATTATTGTCTAGTTAGTAAAACAATGTGTCACTTGGTGCCCTCCAGAAGTGTTCGGTCTTTGGACATTGTAAAACGACCCAGCGTACAAAGTTTACACTCAAACAACACACACACACACAATTGAGAAAAAAGTCAGAAAATATTACGATGTTTTAAGTAGGTTTACAGCTGTGTTGTGCCCTCTTTATACTTGTCCTGGGGCACAGACAGCCCAGAGGCAGCAGACTGGGCATGCCTGGCAGAAATCTATCGGCTCGTCATTTACTGAGGAGAGCAGAAGTCCAGGAGCAAGGAGGTGGCAGGATTGGATTCTTCTGAGTGCTGTGAGGGAAATCTGTTCCTGCCTAGCCCCTAACTTCTAGCACTTTGCCGGCGACATCCTCTGTCTTTTACAGCTGTGCACTGGTGGTTTACAGAAGAATTGCCTGAATCCTTGTTTTCATCTTTACATGGACAAAGGCATTCTTTAAGGATATATGTGTGAATGTGCATGTATTTGTGCGTGCGCGTGTGTGTGTGTGCATGTGTGTGTCTTCAGATTTCCCTTTTCAAAAGGATACCAGTCACATAGAATAGAGACCTGCTCCCGTGAATTCATCCCAGCTGATCACATCTTCAGCAAACCGACGGGAGCCACTTTCTAATATATTCTGTGGTATGGGGGTAGGATTTCAATGTCCATTCCCAGGACACCATCAACCCATCACAGAGGATCATAAAATGACAACATCAGGCAATGCTACCCATGCTGTGCTCTCCATGCCTTGTGGGTACCGACTCGCTGCATCTTCACCGCGGTCCTGTAGACGAGCTCAAGTTAATCCTCCTTACTATAAAGACAGTGACATGCTAAGTCTCTTAGTCTGAATGACACAGCTGGTAAGGAAGGGAGCCAGGAGTGAAAGCCAGCTGTCTGGGTCCTCACAACAGCACCCTCTGCCACACCTTCCTGTGCACGCTGCTGCTGGTTCGGTTTAGTGAGACCAGGACAGCTTTCCTGAAACACATCCTCATGGATGGGGGGCTTCCAAGGCACGGAACAAGCACGCAAAGGAACAGAGAACCCTTCATGTTTGAAACAAATCAAACATGTTCTTAAAGCAAATGAATCCAGGACACTACAGTTGTCTGAAGAGAAGCAATAAATGAAATGTCTTTCTGAGGTTTCCATTTGGCACTTATGTGTCATTTTGCTGAAGAGTTCCTGAGTCCCAGGCTCTAGGCAGGAAATGCTCTGTACATTTTTCTAGTCCTTATCATATCCCTCAGACGTAAATACTATTTATTAGTCCTAGTCCACAGAGAAGAACTGATGTATAGCCAGCTTTCAGCTCCTGCTCGGGCCTGCAGACTCCACTCTGTAAGACACAAATAGGCCGAGCTTTAAGCAGAAAGTCCCTAGAATATTACAGTTGAGCAGGTCTGCATAACTCCCGGATGTCTTTAATATTGCCAGCTCAGAGCGCCCGGTGGAGCGGCAGGCAGAGGCTTCGGTCACCTCAGCTGCACTCTGGGAAGTCTCTTTGCCGCCTTCCTGCTCCCGTTGGTGGTCTCATCTGGAGTCAGATCCAGCCATCGGGCCTCCAGCCCGGACAGGCGGGGAAGAACCAGCAGCCAACAGCAAACAACAGGTGAGCATGTGAACAGACCCCTTTCTGTGCCTCGGGCAGGGTGCCTTGCCCAAGCAACCGTGGGGGCCCACATTGACTTCCAGAACCTTCTGCCTCTGCAGGTGTTCTAGCCGCTCGGCCTCGGAGCTTCAGTGACCCATATTCGACTACCTTTCAGGTTTCTGTAATTCATCATCCGCTCCTGTCTGAAAACCTAGACTGAAAGTTTAGCAGCCCAATGCCCCGGCCTCGCTCCATTCTCTCTCCAAACACATCAGCGGGTTTGTTCTTTTCATCCCCGCTCTTCCTGCCGCAATTCTGCCTGTTCAATGGGGAAAGAGTAAAACCGGACGGCTGGACCCAGTGCAGGGAAGTGACTTCACAGCCACCTTTGTTCCCCCTCATTCCTTTGAGCACACTTGGCCCCGCGTCTCTATGAAAGGGCTTGTTTGAACCATTTGGAACATCCAGCAAGTGAGAGGTGCCTCGGCCAGAATTGCTCTCACATCTTTTCAGGCTGCCTGAGACTCTGGGTTAAACTGCCAAATTTTTGCAACAAAACTAACCATGACATTGGACATTGTGTTATAAATTAGCCACAGCCTTCCAAGCAAATTGTGTCTTTTCATTGTCTTGGTGTGAGCCTTTGGAACATTTGGCTTTGGTTACTAATTTTCAGAGAAGCTCAGAAAAATAGTTTTGCTCTGCCCAATGCTTCAGACACTCAACTGCATAAACTAACACTTAGCTCCTCGCCCACCACGGTTCTTACCACATCTACTCAGGGGGTCTCTCAGCTACACCCAGGTTCTCGCTCTGCTTGTGAAGGGCCAGAGACCATCTCCCACCATCAATAAGACAAAAACAATGTTTCAGTGTTGATGAATCATTCCGAATAGTCCTCGGATATGCAGTGAGCTAAGCAGTGGCATCTTATACAACCCCCTTACCAAGGGGACCTTCCGGGTTTGGTGTTCACAGGAGCAAAGAAACTACTGGTAGGTCACTCTGAATTTGAAAAAAAAAAAAAAAAACAAAAAAGGGGGAGGGTATGTGCCCATCTGCTTGAATTATGTCACCAATAGCTGAATCAAGCTTTTGTTAGCCTGAGGAACGCCCCCAAACACACAGATGCCCCTTAATTTATTTTTCTACTTTCCCAAAATATGTCATATGATATTTTTGGACTCGGACATCATTTAAAGTAGCAAACATTAAAACCAGGTGCACATGACTTTCTGTAAAATAAAATAAGGGCTGGGGACATGCCTCTGCGGGCGTCTTGTGCTCTGAGGGCCTGAGTTTTGCTCTCTACACCCAGTTAAAAACCCAGACATGGCAGCACATCTGTAACCCCAGTTCTGGGACAGAGGAAGACAAGTGTGTGAGGTGGGGGTGAGGAGGGAGGGACAACAGGTGGATCCCCAGGCTTACTAGCCAACCAGTGAGAGCCAGGCTCAACAAGAGACTGTCTTAAAAACTGAGAGTGACAGGGAAAGACACTGGACACTAACCTCTGGCCTCCACATGTGCACATACAGGTATAACCTCTGGCCTCCACATGTGCACATACAGGTATAACCTCTGGCCTCCACATGTGCACATACAGGTATAACCTCTGGCCTCCACATGTGCACATACAGGTATAACCTCTGGCCTCCACATGTGCACATACAGGTATAACCTCTGGCCTCCACATGTGCACATACAGGTATAACCTCTGGCCTCCACATGTGCACATACAGGTATAACCTCTGGCCTCCACATGTGCACATACAGGTATAACCTCTGGCCTCCACATGTGCACATACAGGTATAACCTCTGGCCTCCACACGTGCACATACAGGTATAACCTCTGGCCTCCACGTATGCACATGCACATAACACACACACACACTCAAAAATAAAAGTACACTCTGTAATAGTCACAAAACGCACCTCCTGCATTTGATAATCGTCAGTGTTATTAGTTCAGCAGAGAAGATGGTGTTTCTGCCCGTGCCCGCTCTAGTAGAAACAAAGACATTGGAGGAGATAGTATAGAGTTCAGAACCACGCGGCCGGTTACCAGACACTGCACCTAATTCACCGCACTGACTTCTGGAAACGGACACGGCTCATGGTCTCTGACACCGTTCCAGCTGGAATCTTTATTTAGAGAGAGCTGCTTCTAAGAGGGATTTAAATTCTGATGAGGTGGTCCCAGAGAGTTTCTCTCCTTCCAGAAAAAGCAGCAGAGAATTCTTTCTTTCCTCTTTGTTATACTCCCCTCTCCCCAAAAGGGAGAAAATCCAGCATGCAGCTGTTTTCAGGGGCTCTTCCTGCCTCTTGTATTCCAGGCAGGCTAAGTCTGCAGGCCACAGAGGGCCTTGCTATTCGACATGGCTACCGGTAGATAGTGTGAGGTGCAGTGTCTCTAGAATCATTTCACCTTCTCTAAGGAGTTTTCCCTTCTTGTTTTTCGAGACAGGGTTTCTCTGTAGCTTTGGAGCCTGTCCTGGAACTAGCTCTTGTAGACCAGGCTGGTCTAGAACTCACAGAGATCCGCCTGCCTCTGCCTCCCGAGTGCTGGGATTAAAGGCGTGCGCCACCACCGCCCGGCTGAGTTTTCCCTTCTTAATGCTTTAGGACGACAACTCCACCGCGCTCTCCTCGGTCTCAGCTCCGGTCGGTTTAAACAGCACATTGCAGCAAGCCTCTGGACACTCAGCTGGCTTCTTGTGAGAGGAAAATGTCTCGAGGGAAAGCAGATTTCAAGCCACAGGAGGCTTAGAGATGCAGCCTTAGTGCTCAGAACTACAGCACCCACGTCACCCCATATCTGCCATCTCACAGGTTCCAGTCTCTGAGCCCAAAGCCAGGATGGGCAGGAAGCCTGAGCTACACACCTCTATAGCTAGAATCTATCACACACACACACACACACACACACACGCACACACACACACACGTGCACGCGCGCGCACACACACGCACGCACACATACACCCTTTGGGCAAAGACAAGAGCGTTGTTAGGGCTAGTGCAACTTGTTCCCCCAAGCATGTCCTGACTGTGGGGGGCCGCAGCAGCTGCCTCCCTTGAGACAGACTGCATGGGTCCCTGCCAGTGGCCACAATGCCTCGCTGGCTTTGGCCAGCTGTCAGGCTTTGCATGCTGTAGGAGCTCTGGGCCCAGCACAAGGGGCCATCCAAGTCACCAGCTCCAAAGAGCGCCAAGTCCTGTGCCATGTTGGGACCGTACGGCCACCTGGAACTTTCTTCTGGGGCCCTCCACTGGGACACTTAAATGCACGCTGACTCTCACGTATCCTTAATGGCGGGTGGGACTTGTTTATCCCGCAAGGAGGGATTGATGAAGTGAGGTCAAGGGTAAAACATCCCTCAAGGATATCCACAATAAAAGGGTCTCCTGGAGGGAAGATCCTTGGTGACCCTGCCTGTGGATGGGAAACAGAGGGGGCAGTCTGGGCCACTGTGACTCAAGACTGGGTTCTGCCTCTCTGTTTCATTGCCTAGGGCCCCTGCCTAGGGAGCGGGCAGAGAACAAAGCAAAGGGGGGTCACCAAGGCTTGCTCCAGTCTAGCACTTTGGACTAAGGAGTTCAGAGAAAGGGCAGAACAAAGCCTGCCAAGCTGGCTCAGGGTTTCTGGAGGTAGTGTCCTTGCTGTCCACTGCTCAGGAGCAGGACTTGAACCCGTAACCTTGTCAGTACTGGCTAGCCTTTGGGGGGAGAGGTTAGAAAACATTTGTTAATAAAGAAGCTTTGCTTCTCCTATCTGAAGGAACTCAGTAGTCCAACACTCCCTGAGAGTCTCAGTTTTTGTTTGTTTTACCATCTTTAATGGGAATCAAAAATGCCTGGCTACCAGGGTCCTGTGAGAGCCAAATGCAAGCATCCATGAAAATATTTCGGACTGCTCTATGTTGTAGAATATTAAAGATATATTACAATTGTTTCTGCTGTGGAATAAATGTTTAATGATGCAAAGATGTGTTGTATCCTTTTATGTTACATTTTGTAGTGGGGAGCTGCGGGCAGGCTTTTCGTCCTGCCCGGATCCCACATGGTTAGCTTATGCCCCGAAATAACATCACACAAATTGTATTCTTTTAAACACTGCCTAGCCCATTATTTTCAGCCTCTTACTCACATCTTGACTAACCCATATCGAATAATCTGTATAACACCACAAAAAAGTGGTGTCTTACCAGGAAAGATTCAGCATGTCTGACCTGATGGCTGGCTTCATCGCATCTGGCCTCTGTCTCACTGAGCAGAGGCATGGCAGTCTGTCTAACTTAGGAGAGGCGTAGCATCTGACTGAGCAATCTACCTCACTTCCTTCTTCCTGTTCTGTCTACTCCGCCTATCTAAATTTTGCCCTATCAAAAAGCCAAGGCAGTTTGTTTATTAGCCAATGAGAATCCTCCATCAACATTTGTTTAACTCTGTGAAATTGTGTTACTTTGCCTGTCTAAAACACCTATTGGTCTAATAAAGAGCTGGAGGGCCAAAAGCAAGGCAGGAGAAAAAAACAAGCAGGGCTGGCGGGCAGAGAGGATAAATAGGAGAAATCTTGGAAGAGAAAATCTAGGAGCAAGCAAAGGAGGAGAGGAGGATTGGGGCCCAGCCACCCAGCTACACAGCAAGCTATGGAGTAAGTAGTGAAGAAAGGCATATAGAACAGAGAAAGATAAAAGCCCAGAGGCAAAAGGTAGTCAGGATAATTTAAGAAAAGCTGGCTAGAAATAAGCCAAGCCGGGCATTCATCAATAAAAATACACCTCCATGTGTATTTATCTGGGAGCCGGGTGGTGGGTGCCCCAAAAGAGTAAAGGCCTCCAACAGCAGCTCTGCCTAAGGGTTATGTGATTAGTGAGGTGTTGAGGTCTCTTGTTTCCTTGGAGTCTCTTTGTTTTGCTTCCTGTCTGGTATGATTTGTTTTTGAACCTGTCTTCTTCAATCCCCCTCTTCTCTCCCCAAGTGGACTCCTCTCACCCTGTCTGACAAGGCCCTTCTGGAGTGAGGGGACACTGCCAGCTTCCTCCTCTCTGCAAGCCTGCTCCACTGGGCATTTGCACATTTGAAGGCGGAGCTGACCCCCTGCTCTGAAAACCATCCCAACTGGACAAGATGGTACCCACACAAGACAATCGAAGCTGGAGAGACTCTGTCAGTGGTTGGTCAAGCATGATGAAAGAGGACAGATGGGAACTATCCAGCAAAGGAGAAAGCCGTGTGACGCTGCCCTGGTACAGGATGCTACAAGTTCAGCAGGAGGTTGGAAGCTTGGACTCAGGTGGGCCTATGGGATGAACACTGGTGGAAGAACAAGACACACAACAGTCTCAAATGAGCAAGCACAGCCAATGGGCACCCATAGCAAGCCCCAGTTCAAGGCAGAGCGGCTTGGCTCACACCAGCAGTTCTCAACCTGTGGGCCACCACCCCTTTGAGGGCCAATCACGGGGGTCATCTAAGACCATCACAAACCCAAACATTTACATTAAGATTCATAACAGCATCGAGATTACAGTTATGAATTCACAACAAAAACAATCTTATAGTTGGGGGTCACCACACCGTGTGGAATTGTATGAGAGGGTCACAGCATTAGGGAAGTTGAGAACCATAGTTTAGGTACCAAATGGCTCCTCCTGGGGACATTCCTTGACTCTCTGACAAGATGCAGATGTATGCCCTGCTAATGTTCAGAGATGAAACCTTCGCTAAGCAATCCTACTGTACTTGGGGAAGAGAAAGATTTGGTTCCACCCTTAACAGATAGGAATGTAGGGTGTTGCTTTCTGATAAGAGCCAGAGCAGGTTTTGCTTAAGCAAGAGTCAAGTCACTGATAAAATGACCTCACATCCTTTGGGGGAGGAAGAGATAAATCTAAGCCCTAAGACTCTGTCATCCCTTAGACCTTTGGACCAGAGAGCTGGGGTGAGAGTGAGAGGAGCACCCAGCCGATTGCCACCGTCAGGCAGCCAGACATTTCTTTCTCCAAGCCCAATGGGAAACCAGAATATAACTGTTTTCATGGGAGCATTAATAATAATAATAATAATAGTAAGACTGAATAATAACAATGATTGAAGTCAACCTCTGTGAACTCATAGATAAATGAAAGGCACAATGATTGCAGGAAATATAAAACTATTACTGGGCAGTGTAGGATGCTATTTGGCTTTCATGAGGAAGAAGTCGGGCTGGGGCTGCAGTCTGTTGGCAGAGTGCTTGTTCACTTATGCACAAAACCCTGGTTTCAGAGTCTCACTAATGCACACACTGGGTATGCCAGTGAATGCTTCTAATCCCAGCACCTGGGAAATGGGGAGACAGGAGGATCATAAGTTCAAGGTTGTCTTCTCATAAATATCGAGTTGGAGGTCAACCTGGAATACAAGAGACTCCGTCTCAAAAAAAATGTGTAAGGAGAAGAATTTAGATACATACTATATCCAACATGGATGAAGCTTGAACACATGCTAAGTCACGGAAATGAGCCAGTCACTAAAGACAAGTACTTTTGGATGCAGCTTAGATGGGACACTCTGATCATACAGATACAACCTATACAGGACGTTCTGAGCAAAACAATCATACAGACCCAACCTGGGTGGCAATTACTAAGGTGGAGAAGTGGTGGCTAGTCTTGGTTGTCAGCTTGACATACCCTGGAAGAGGGAACCTCAAATGAGGAAATTGCCTCCATCAGATAGGCCTGGCGGGCACCTCACAGAGGCGGGCACCTCACAGAGGCGGGCACCTCACAGAGGCGGGCACCTCACAGAGGCGGGCACCTCACAGAGGCGGGCACCTCACAGAGGCGGGCACCTCACAGAGGCGGGCACCTCACAGAGGCAGGCACCTCACAGAGGCGTTTTCTTCATTGGTGACTGATGTCGCCCACTGTGAGCAGCACCATTCCTGGGCATGCAGTCCTGGGCTAGATAAGAAAGGTAGCAGCCTGGGAAGCAAGTCAGGAAGGCAGCTTTCCTCAGTGGACTCTTCCTGGTTCTTGCCTGTGTGCCTGCTTGAGTTCTTGTCCCATCTTCCCTCAGTGAGGAGCTATGACTGGCAAGAGTAAGGAAAATAAATGAACGTCTCCCTCCCCATGCTGCTTTGGCCGTGGTCTTTATCACAGCAACAGAAAGCAAATGAGCACAAGCAGGGAAGGTTTTCTTTTTAATGGTTATCAAGAGTTAAACAGAAGGTGTGTGTGTGCGCGCACGTGTGTGTGCGTGTGTGTGTGTGTCTGTGTGTGTGTGTGTGTGTGTGTCTATTGATGGCTTAAGTTTGGCAGAAGCAAACAGGTCCTGGAGATCGGTTGCAAAGGCCATATGAACGGACAGGCCTTAACACGACAGAACGTGCGCTTAGGCACAGTATATGCTATATTACGAGTATTTGACTACATTTCTTTTAAGAGGGACTCTCATTTCATAACCCAGACTGGCCTGGAACTTGCTATATAACCTCACACTGGTCTCCTTCGTGCCTGCTGAAGCAGTCCCAAATGCTGGGATAGCGGACCACATTTTATAAGGACGCGTGCAAAGGTGTAGTCGAGCTAGAGAGAAGAGGGAGAGAGTCAATAGCCATTTTAACCAGGCCAGAGGAACTAGAACTATGCAAGAATGGTGGGTGTTTTGCTCTAAAGCCCCCCTCTTCCCCTACCGGGGCGGGTGCTAGGACACCCGCGCAGGCGCCCAAGACAACAATCCCCGGGGACTCTGGCTGCACCTCGGCACAGGCAGCCAATGAACGCTCGCCTGTGGCCAGCCTTGCTCCTCCATTGGCTGCACCCCACCAACCGCGATCCTCTCAGGTTCCCAAGCCGGGTTTAAAGGTGTCAGGCGCGGAGGGCGCCTCTCCATCGTCCGCCCTTGCGCAGGTCCGCGGGGAGGGCGATTTGCCGGCCGGCCCACTCCCCGGGCGTTAGTGAAGGGCGCCCTCGGTCGCCCCCACTGCCCCCCACCCCAGATGTACTATGCGATTTCTCAGGCGCGCGTGAACGCCGCTCCCGCGACCATGCTGCGACCACAGCGGCCGGGAGACGTGCAGCTCGGGACTTCGCTGTACGAGCTGGTGGGTTACAGACAGCCACCCATTTCGTCGTCCTCCTCCTCCACATCCTCCTCCTCTTCCACTGCGGCCCTCCTCCCCAAGGCTGCGCGTGAGAAGCCAGAAGCACCGCTCGCCGAGCCGCTGGGAACGGCGCCGGAGTCCCGGGGTGCCCGGGCCGACGCCAAAGAGGAACAGCAGCAGCAGCAGCTGCGGCGCAAGATCAACAGCCGCGAGCGGAAGCGCATGCAGGATCTGAACTTGGCCATGGATGCACTACGCGAAGTTATCCTGCCCTACTCGGCGGCGCACTGCCAGGGAGCACCGGGCCGCAAGCTCTCCAAGATCGCTACGCTGCTGCTCGCCCGCAACTACATCCTGCTCCTGGGAAGCTCCCTGCAGGAGCTGCGCCGCGCGCTCGGCGAGGGTGCGGGGCCCGCAGCCCCGCGCCTACTCCTGGCCGGCCTGCCCCTGCTGGCCGCCGCGCCCGGCTCTGTGCTGCTGGCACCCGGCGCTGTAGGGCCCCCCGAAACACTGCGCCCCACCAAGTACCTGTCACTAGCGCTGGACGAGCAACCGTGCGGCCAGTTCGCTCTTCCCGCTGGTGGCGCAGGTGGCCCGGGCCTCTGCTCGTGTGCGGTGTGCAAATTCCCGCATCTGGTCCCCACTGGCCTAGGCCTGGCAGCGGTACAAGCTCAGTTCTCCAAGTGAGGGCTGGCTGGGTCCGGGGCGGGGCGCGACCTCAGCCAATCTTCCCGCGCTCCCGCGTCTTGGATCTAAGGAGAGTTGGCCCCAATAAGGAGAACATTTCCAGACTCCTCGCCTAGACGACAGACTGTAGGGCGCCTTCCTCCCTGGCCCCATTCCCCGGCAATTAAAGTGACCCAGCGAGTGTTGGTGTTACAAGGAGCGACGCAGTTGCTTGGGGTTCCAGATGTAATCCACCTCTTTAGAGTCAGAAGCCATCACATCCTTACCTTAAATTCACCCAGTGACAGGGGTAATCCGCTTATCTCCCTGTAGCCCTGGTATAGCGTGGCCAGAAGGATGGTAGTCAGGGGTGCGGCACAGTCGGGTTGCCCTTGGTGCAGAGAAAGGATGCCTACGACCTAGGTGTGCTGGGATCCGCCAATTCCCAGACCTAAGGACTGCTCCCCAACAGCGTTGACCCAGAGGGGCCTTCTTTCCTTGTCCCGGACCTGAGAGCACAGGCTCACTTGCTCCCACCAACCAAACCCATGCGGACCTACGAGGTCTAGAAAGCCCAGGCCAAGGGTGCAAATAGCAAGGGCGTTACGGATGAACTGCCCTGGACGGCCCTGAGTTTCCTAGGATGCGGGCAGACGGTGGGAGCGCCATGGTCGCTGGGTGTGCAAGGTGGGGAAGTTCGTCTGGCCTCACAGTTCAGTCTTAAAGGCTCGAACACGAGCTGTTTTGCTGCAGAATATCCACTCCTTAAATCCTGGAAATCTACTTAGTCTCTGTTTCTCCCAAAGGTAGTTTAACCAACATTCGAGCTTGCTTGAAAGCAAAACACCAATCACCCTTCACGCATCTGTGTTCCCCACTTACTAAAATAGGTAACAAAGCATTTCGTAGCGCAGGCTTGTGAAACTCGGTAATTAACGTTCTCATTAAAGTCTGTGGAGGTGGGCGAGGATTCCAAACCGCCGGCGGCTGGTTCGACAAACCCAGCTGCGCAGCAGGCGGGAAGGCACTAGCCCTTTAGCGGCAGCGTGCTCGTCTTTAACCGAGACTTTGCAGCTGAAGAACTCCGAGGACGCGTGCACGAGTGGCGGCCGCGTCTTGGTTTGTGTTTAGTGTTAGGAAAGTGCCCGAGATTATCTCATGATCTTCACCAGCTTGCTTTGACTTTTATGTTGGAGGTTTCGGGTTGTTGACTTTTATGTTGGAAGTTTTGGGTTGTTGACAGTAGCCGAATTTAACTGGCAATTTATTGGACCTCTAACTTTGTCGCCTCCTCCCACCCCCAACAAACTGTACCGAAAACACAAAATAAAACGTCAACAGTCAAATTTTTACATTTCTCATCTGTTTGTTAAGTAAAAATGTCCTTATACCACGGTCGAGTCTCAATGTGGGGGTGGAGGTTAGTAGTTAAGTGACTGGATGCCCATATTTCAAAACTTGAGTTCCTGAATTGTAAGACAAACCAATGAACAGATAACTGTGGGTCAGCTGGAAGTGGAAGAGATGTGGGAGGGTGCCGGGAAGAGACCGGTGATTGGCCAAATGGAGGAGTTGGGTCTTCTTTAAATACAGCTTCCTCGAGATGGAGGCAAGAGGTTACCTTTGAGTTCAAGGCTAGCCTGGGATACATGAGACCCTTCCTCAAGAGAAGAAAGAAAATAAAAATTTGAAATGCTGACTTCTTCACAGGCAGGTTCTGTATGAATGTCTGTCGCCCACCCCCCTCCCCCCCTTTAGCTGAGGGAAGCACAAGGACACCTAAACAGTAGGTGAAGCGATTTGATTTTACACTTACTTGCCTGGGGCATGCATACAGAGAAGAGGAACTTTTGCTTTGAGAACACACCAAGGAAGCTGAAGAGACGTTACTGCTGCCTCTGTCCTGAGGACACCCAGCTGCACAAAGGAGAACAGCTCTGCACACCAGCCTGTAAAAGGAGGCTCAATCCCCCCAGACCTTCCTCTCTCTTTCTTCTCTCTTTCTCTGCCTACCCTTGCTTACCTCACACCCCAGTGAGAGGCGGAAGAGGAAACAACCAGATGCTAAAAACAAATCAGGCTCTGGGTGGAAGAAAGCACAGAACCATATTGCTAGCTCAGAAACACTTCCTTCCCGTTGTCTCTCATCCAGCAGGGACTCACTCCCGCCCACCCCAGACTGGGCAGTAAGAGCAGACATTTGCAGAGTAGGAAGTCAGTGAGTCCTATCTCATCCCCTTTCTCAGGGTGTAAATAGAGCAAGCACCCATGCCTGACTGGAAAATTCAGTGTGTGTGATTTTCAAACCAACAAAACTAAACCCTCGAACTGCCGAAGGTGGTGAGTGAATTAGTAAGGATGTACAGGTTTGGTTTAGGTTATGTCTTAGAGTTTCTATTTCTGTGTTAAACACCATGACCTAAGGCAGCCTGGGGAGGAAAGGGTTTATTTCAGCCCACAATTCTCAGGTCATTCTCCACCACTAAGAGCAGCAACTTCAGGTAGGAACCAAAGCAGAGGCCATGGAGGAACTCTGCTTACTGGCTTGCTCCCCACAACTTGCTCAGTCTGCTTTCTTACACTCTCCAGAACCACATGCCCAGGGGTGGCCCCGCCCACAGTGAGCTGAGTTTGTATATCTGTTTGCTCACAAGCCAGTCTTATGGGGCCATTTTCTCCATTGAGGTTCCCTTTTCCAAAATGATGCTAACTTGTATCAAACTGATAAAATAACAAAACCATTAACAAATAAGTGCTCCATCATGTTGGCAAGGGAAGGTGCTGGAGTCCCACCTCCCTTGATTTCAGATGGAGTAGGCTACAGCAACAGTTTAACCTTTGAGGGGAGTAGCCAAGCAGAGAGGGTTGACACTGGGTCTTTGAGACAGAAAAGCAGCTTGTAGCTTGGTGCCTAGAAAAACGTCCCTGTGTTCACCCATCAGTGTGCAATCCTAGAGAATAGAATCAAAGCGGGGATGAACACAAGGACGAGAAAGTTGGCTTGTGTGTTGAAGGTCAGTGAGCGGTCAGTAACTGAACAGATGAAAAGCAGAAAGGCATCATGGGATTTCCCTAGCATAGTGATGTCTACTGACAGGTGATCTCTCCTGAGGAAGAGCAATTGTACCAGATATGGAAATGCTGCTGTGTGAAATATTTATTTGAGTAGTTATACCAGCAAAAAGACTCCACTTCAAATATGCAAAATACTGCACTTCCCTCAGGATATCAACAACAGATCTTCCATGTTGCCCACATGATTTAGGGTTTTATTTGTGTGAGTTGGGGGTGCTGTGCATGAAAGAGTCTCTTTCAATCATTCTCCGTTCTATATATTGAAGTAAAGTCTCCCATGAACTCACAGCTCACCTGCAGGCTAACTAGATAGCTTTCCCTGAAGATCCCTGTCTTTGCCTCCTGGGTGAGGGCTGAGGTTACAGACTGGTTACCATGCCTACCCACCTGGCTTTTGTATGGCTTTTATGCTGGACCTGCAAATTGGGCTTCTCACAAATATGCAGCAAGTATCTCATCCACTGAGTTGTTCTCCCAGCCTCAGGTTTAATGGGGTCTTTTTTGTTATAGTTTTTTTAAAAATTTTGTTTAACCTTTACTTTTATTTTATGTGTGCGAATGTTTGCCTGCATCTCTATCTGTATATCATATACACACAGTGCCCTGGAGAACCAGAAAAGAGAATCAGATACCTTGGACCCAGAGTTACAAACAGCTGTGAGCTTCCATGTGTGTACTGGGAATTGAACCTGGGTCCTTTGGAAGAGTAGCTGGTGCTCTTATCCTCTAAGCCATCTCTCCAGTCCTAGATTGTTAAAAATAGCATGTATATGTGTGTGGCTGTGTAGGGGTATGTGCACCTGGGTTCAGATGCCCATGAAGGCCAGAGGTACTGGATTTCCCTGAAGCTGGAGTGGCTGGTAATTATAGGCACCCAAGATGAGTGCTAGGAATCGAGCTAGGAATAGAATGGGTCCTCTGCAATAGCAGTACACATTCCTAGCCTCTGAGCCATCTCTCTGGCCCTGGTGGGGTGGCTCTTTTTTCTCTTTCAGTCTTCACTGGTTGCTCACATGTGAGGTAAGGCTGGAAACCAGTGCTTAGAGCTTCAGTCTGCTTGCTAACTATTCCAGCACAGTGTGCAGTGCACTAGCTAACTACCCCGGCACACTGTGCAGTGCACTAGCTAACTATCCATGACAACTGTGCAGTGCACTAGCTAACTATCCCTGATCACTGTGCAGTGCACTAGCTAACTATCCCAGCACACTGTGCAGTGCATTAGCTAACTACCCAGGCACACTGTGCAGTGCACTAGCTAACTATCCATGACAACTGTGCAGTGCACTAGCTAACTATCCCTGATCACTGTGCAGTGCACTAGCTAACTATCCCTGATCACTGTGCAGTGCATTAGCTAACTACCCAGGCACACTGTGCAGTGCACTAGCTAACTATCCTGGCACACTGTGCAGTGCACTAGCTAACTACCCTGGCACACGGTGCAGTGCACTAGCTAACTACCCTGGCACACGGTGCAGTGCACTAGCTAACTACCCTGGCACACGGTGCTGTGCACTAGCTAACTACCCTGGCACACGGTGCAGTGCACTAGCTAACTATGCCAGCACACGGTGCAGTGCACTAGCTAACTATCCTGGCACACAGTGCAGTGCACTAGCTAACTATCCTGGCACACGGTGCAGTGCACTAGCTAACTATCCCAGCACACGGTGCTGTGCACTAGCTAACTACCCTGGCACATTGTATGTTGGTAACAGAAGCCAGCTGGAAGGAGAGCGTTCCTTCAGTCGCACCCCATTATTTCATGAACAGAACAAGGGGGCAGATGGGATGAGTTGCTAAGTGGACTCTGAGCTGCCATGGCACACAGGGCACTGCCTGGAACAGAACACATCCTTCAGAAAGCATTTTTCTTTTCCTTCCTGCTTAGCATTCCACAGTGACCACAGAGGACAGAGCAGGAAGAAGGGAGGTGGCCCAGACCAAAGCATAAAATCATCAGGCTTTTCTCCGAATCCTACAGAATCCCTCAAGGTGTGAGGATCCACAGTCAACATTCTCCTCGTCTCTACCAATTGAAGTCACAGGTAGTCAAGGGCCGGTGTTGGTGAGGCGAAAGTTACTCTCCATTTCTCCCAGTGAGAGAGAAAAGGGGATCCAGGTGACACTCCCACCCCAGTCTGAACACATTGTCTTTGATCCCCTGGAGTCTCATTGACCTCTGACCTTTTCCAGCCTCTCCACACAGCCCATGGTCTGACCTTGTGTGTGGTATCCATGAGACAGACTTGGGACCAGTCCCTTGCCAGTCAACTGGCTGCAGTTCAGTCACCCAGACTTTCTGTGGCAGCCCTGCTCCTAGTCCCCAGGGAGGCCCAGATTAGTGACAGGGAGTGGCAGAGGCGAGCCCTGGGAGAGATGTTTGGATAGAGACACGTTTGCTATCGAGGTTTCAGAAAGCAACTGTAGGAAGCAAAGAAGGAGACAGCTGGCAGCCCCAGCAGTAGGGAGGGCAGGGAGCGGCTTGGGCACAAAGCAAGGACTTCTCTTTAGTGGCTTCCTTTCCATGTCTTCATTGTGTTGACCCTGATAGGGTCATTTTCTCAACAAGGCAGGCCTCTCTTGCTGTGTTTCTCACCGACAAGAGGAATTCTCCAAGAGGCTCCTCCATAACAAGAAGCTCTGACTGCAGCCAACCAACCATCCAGGAACAGAAGCTAGATGTGCCTGATGCTACACCTACCCAGAGCCTGGACATGGTACTCCAGTGTCACCAGTAAGCAGTGGGCCCAGGGAAAAGCTTAACCCTAGGTCCCAAGAAAGGGAACTAGGCTAGTGTGTTCCCAAGTCGCTAGGCAACGTGGGTAACTTTAAATGCTGCAACCAAGAGACTTCAAAATGGCAGGATTGAAAAGACTCATCTGTGAATTTAGGGAGGGAGGGAAGGAGGGAGGGAGGGAGGGAGGGAGGGAGGGAGGGAGGGAGGGAGGGAGAGGACTCCAGCTCACCTGGAGATGAGCAGACATGAAGGAAGAAGATGCACTCTCAGTAAGAATGGCTGATGGCTGATTGGCACCTGCTACTAACAAAGCTAACAGTGCCCATATGAGCCATGGTATGTATTGGGGGCCAAGCATCTTCTAAGCATTTCCAGGCTTCGTCTCCATTTGCAGGTGCCAGGTTATCCTCTTACAGGTCAGAGGTGAGCAGGACAGAGAGAGGGAACCAAGGCTCATCTGCGGGTTTCTAGAAGCCTGGGTGGGGGAGCCCCAAGGCTTGTCCTCTCTACTATTGTGGTAGTGTAGAGAGATGTCCTTTTCCTTCCTTTTCCTCTGCCTTTGGGACAACGTGGTAGCATTCCCTATATGTGCCCCAGACCTCGTTGTGATCGGTTCTGCTGTTCAAAGTCCTGATTAGTGTGACCGTAAGATCCCCATATGGCCCAGCAGTACCGACAGCAGAGATTCGTTCCTCTCGGTCCAGAGGCCATGGTGGGTGTCTCAAGTCATTTCATGTGCAGCATTCTTTGAGTGGCAGAAAGTCACTCCAGTTTTTAAGTGTCAGTCCTCACACGTCCCAGTCAGGAGAATGGTGACATCAGAATGCGCAGTTCCCAGAAGTTAGAGGTGCAGATAGAATGGAAGGCAGACATATGGTCCCCACTCCTTCCAAGACATACGTATTCCCGGCCCTACAAAGACCTCCAATGAGCCAAACACGAAAACAAAGAGTTCTCAAAAGGGGAAGATTAACTATGTACAAACTCAAGTCCTTAAAAATCGCATCAAGCAGAAAGTACCGGTTAAGGAAGGGTTTGATTGGGTGAAGTTTGCTTTACCCTGGTTACCTATCGAAGGACTATGGCATGATTTGGTCTGCTGGTTTCTGGTGGCATTAGTTGCGTGACCTCTCTGCAGTCCTGGGAGCTGCATTGTTGAGCAAAGCCAGGGCAGGAGAAAGAGAGAGCAACTCTCTGGCTGCATGAGTCGCCAGAGGAAGGGACACAAGCCCTGCATCTCAGTGCCCTCGTCATAGACAACGTGAACGCGCCAGTGATGGCGATGTTATTGAGGACAGAGGGACCTGGGAGAGGAGGGAGCGACTTTTGTGTTTTATGCTCATGATGACATACAGTGGAGTAGCTGGAGGCCTGCCAGTGGTTAAGCACAGACTACCCCCACTGAGGGTTCCAGGGAAGTCGTGCCCAGAGGTAGAGAGCTTCATAGGCTTCCAGGTCCCTCGCATCCTCTATTGTGAGACCCTGTGCCTGTTTCTAAGCCTGACTGGATGCCATATCCATCACCCACCCGCCTTCCCGTCCTTTCTCTACTCTTCTCCCTCGGCCGCCTCGCTGCGCACTGCGCTTTGCCACTGAGCTTCGGAGCTGTTACTCCCAGCTGCCTGTGATCTCATTCAGGCTCCATAACTCTGGGGACTCATCTGGTCTCTCTGGGGGGCAGGGACCCAGCCCAGTGCTTGCTGCAGCTGTGGATATTTGACTTGTCACCACCTGGAATTTTTCCCGTTCGAATCCGATTACCTGCATGCCTCTGTGTGTCCTGATAATTACTAAGGGACAGTGTGTACTCCGCATTTGCATCTTGTCTTGTACTTGAGTAGGGCCCATGGCAGTACCCAAGGGTGCCAAGAAGAAATCCATTCAGAACAAGCAAACAAGCGAATAGAGTCCGGCTGAGTTACTTGAGGGTTCTCTTAGGAAAGCCCACCTGAGGTTCTGCCCTTGTTCTTCTGAATTCTTGCTATGGTGCTGACTCTACCTAAGCCAAATGCTGCTCTGAGGTAGCCACAGAAAGATTGTAGGGTCCCCCTTCCCCACAGCAGCAGTCTCCTTTCTCCTCCTCCTCCTCTTCCTGGTGGGCCTACACACAATCGTTCTTCAGAACCCACAGCATTTCGTCTGTTTGGCTACAAGCTGACTCAATGTCATTCGCCACCAGCGGAGCATCAGCTCAGGGCCACACCAAACAGCCTCCACCGGTTTGTGGCAAGTGGCATAAACACCAGGCGGGTGGCTGAAATCACTGGTGAGTCATCTGCACATGGAGGGAGGATGAATGGCATTCAGTCAGCCCGGGGTAGCACTGGCCAATGAAGCTGGGGCTCATCCCTGCTGGGGAGTATGGGCAACCCCACTCAGGAGCCATGTCCTCGGCCAGCTCAGTGAGGGTCCCACGCTTGACACCACACAGCGACATCTCACAGCAGGGCTGTGGTCATCAGAGCTCAGTGGGTGGAATGAGCATGAAGGTCAGCCAGAGCTGCCTCCACAGAGCAAAGATGGGAAGGAAAGTGAGGTGGAGGGAGGGATGGAGAGAGGAAGGAGAACTGGGGGTGGGAAGACAGCTCAGCAGGTGAGAGTGCTTGGTATGCAAACACAAGGCTCTGAATTTGGGTTTCCAGCACCTACCAAAAAGCAAGGCCTGGCCGTGTGTTCTGGTTAATGCCAGCATTGGTAGGTGGGGACAGGCAGATCCATAGATTTCCCCTCCTACCGAGTGAGCCTAACAGCAAGGTTTACATTGAGTGAAACTCTGTCACAAGGAAATCAGAGAGGGACAGAGAAAGACATTTAGTCCTCTGGCTTGTGGATGCATGCTCACATAGCCTGCAACACACATACATATGCCACATGCATGCACACACACCACATAATACCACAAATGAAGTAATTTTGTTATATATACATAACAAATATATATATTTGTATTTAATTTCCTTAAAACACCAAAATCTAGTAGAGGAGGTAGAAATCAGGGAAGCAAAGAATTACATCATAAAACTTCTATCAGAAAAATTATTGGAAGGCAAAGGGAGGCCAGTCTCTGTTTTGCTCGCCCTCCTCTGCTCTTGGGAGCTGAGGACCCAACCCAGGGTCTACACTTGCTAAAGTCATTTTATCACTGAGCTAACTCCACAACCCATGTTTTGCTTGAGTTTTAAATGGTTGTTATGTTTTGGTTCAAACTTAGGAACCAAGTGACCCTTTCACTCTGACAAGCAGAATGGAGTCAGAAAAAACACTTCAAGAAGTTAAATGTCCCCAGAGTCACCCAGTTAGACAAGACCTGCTAGAAACCAAGACACGGGTCAGGCAAGTGTAGCACCGTCTTTGGAATATAAAATTGAAGGGACCTCCCCCAGAATCACTTCTCATAATGTCTTAAGGTATTTTAAGTCAAAATTGATACAAAAAAGATGTTCTGGAGCAATTTGTGTTAAGCACACACTCTTCTCAGACCACGACTGCATAAATAGCACAGTGCCACACCCAGACCCATGGTGTTTACGCCATGTTAGGCCTTCTAAGCCACCTTGAGACGACTTGAATTGTGTGGAGACTGTTCCTAGGTTACATGGAAACAGAACATCACTTGGGCAGAACTAGAGCACCCAGGTGAGGGGGTTTGGGTATCAGTGAGGTCCTGAACCAGTGCCCAGGACACTACGACTGCTGACTGATGAGTAGCAGGCCAGACTTCAGCTGGGAAGGCTGCCATCGCCTGTCTCATTGGCTCGTCACTGCATGATGGACCGCTCCCTCTGCCAACAGCTTTCCTACAGAAATGGTATAAGAGTCACGCTAGTGCTGAATTTGGGTTTCTCTCTCTGTTTCCTTGCACATACTGTGACCTTCAACCCATGTCAGTTAGAAATAAGTCCTATTTTAAAAATGTCTGTTGGGCAATCTACAGGTAAACACACTGTAATTCATTCTACCAATTCTTTGTGGCCAAACACTTTAGTTTTCTTCTTGTCAACATTTGTGTGAACAGTGAGCATCCTTGCTTGTGTGCGTCTTTACACTTTAGAACTTCCCTAGGATTATATCTCGTGAAACACTCATTGCACAAACAGCAGCCATAGCCAAACTCTCCTCGTAAAGATGCGTTCTGTACCTTCAAGTTCCCACCAACTAGAACAGAAAATACTTAGAGGAAAAGAATTGTATCTATAGTGAACATCTGGAGGGATTTTTCTTCCTGTTATTATTCCCTAAAAGCGTGGGATAACAAATATTTGCATAGCTTTGCATGGCCTTGTTAGATACTGTAAGCAGTCTAGAGGTGGTTTACGCTACACAAAGATTGTGTGGGATTGTGTGAAGTTTATATCATTTTAGTAGGGACTTGAGCGTCTTCAGCCTTTGGTATCCACTGGGGAGGGTATCGATGACCCATGAATACCAACTATAAATACAAGCAAAAGATCTATTTCTTCTCCACAGACAGTGGACAATAAGACACTACCCTCCCCTCCCACCAAAAATCACCAGGGGTCAGAATTTATAGAAGTTTGCATGAAACAAGTGGCTGGTTGGCCAGGGTCCTGTGCAGGGTGCTTTCGGGGCTGGTTCCAGACAGTGCCCAGGGGAGGCTGGATTTCCCTCCTTCATTCCCTACTTAAGGAAAACACTGTACTTTCCATTCAGCTGAAGTCTCAACGAAAGGGTTAAGACACAGGCAAAAGCACTTTTGAATTAACAGTCACATTGAATTTGATCCTTTCAAAACATCAACTCCCAGATTTTTAAAAATCCTAGCTAACTCCTAGCAAGCCCAGCATCAATACACTACATGTGTGCACATAGACACAGGCTCTCATGTTGCACAAGCTGGCCTCCAGTTTCTTATGTAGTTGAGGATGATGTTGAGCTTCTGAAGCTGCCTCAATGCCCCGAGCTCTGGGATAGATTTGGTTCATGACAGCAGGTTTATGTGGAGCTGGAAAGCAAATCTGGGACTAGGCAAGCACCCTACCAGCTGAGCTGTACCACAATCCCTGAGCACACCTATTTCAGTGAGGTGCCTAGCCAGACCATGATGCTCACTTGGCAGCTGCAGCTGCATTTTCTACAGACGGGAGAACCCGACCGGCTGTCGGAGGGTCCTTTAGATGGGTTCCCTCTCTACCTCAACAGGATCTGAGCATCCTTTCTGATGTATTCGTTTTTATTTTATGTGACAGTGGTTTTGCCTAAATGTGTTTACTAAATTTAATTTAGATTCAGTGTTTACTAAAATTAATTTTACCTATTTCTTTTAGCTTTTAGTATGTCCATGATAATAGACTTCCACATGCAGCTAGAGGAGTGTGTCCCGGGCCAGCTTCGCTCTAAGTTGTCTATGCCTGTGCAGACATGCATTTTCTTTGTGCCTGTGTTCTGCTCTCTCTCTCTCTCTCTCTCTCTCTCTCTCTCTCTCTCTCTCTCCCTCCCTCCCTCCCTTCCTCCCTCTCTCCCTCCCTCCTTCTTTCCTTCCTTCAATTCGATCTGCACAGTCAATCTGTTATTTCCTTGACACATTAGATACCTGTTCCTTGGGCTCATCAGTACATCAGACAGTCGTATGCTAGGAAAATTCTCTCTGCAGGGAAAGGGAAAGCTCCGATTTGTAATGTAAACATTCCTCCTATGGCCAGTTCTGGAATCCAGTGTTGTGTCCTCAAAGTCGGTACATTGCCTGGCACAGTGGTGGCTGTGAGTGTTTCTTCTCTTTGTGCTGATTTCTAGCCACACGAGAATCGGGGCTCTCACTGTCACATTGAGGGTCGCATATGTTCCTCCATGACACCCAAGCTTCTGTCTGAGGGGCTTTGATAGGTGGGCTGGCTATCAGTCTTTGCTGTGGCCTCAGCAGGCACCATGTTCACTGATGTGAAGGTAGCAATTGTCCAAACCACAGTCCAGTGACAGACTCCAGCTGGGGTAGCAGCGGGTGTCCAGAGGCGGTGGTGATCCTGGCAGTGTCCAAAGCCGGCTTTTCCAGAGACAGGATCTTATTTGTCTCCGTTCCCTCTGAAACCAGTTCTATGGTCTCCTTGTTGGTTTATGAGCTAGTCAATCTCCCCGCATTAATTTCCTTTCTGCAGCTGAACTAGAGTGAATTTGAACCAGGGGATGTAGCTGAAATAGATGCACATATAGGACCATCCCCACCCAGCCTCAGCAGGGGAGGGGAGCTCTCAAAGAAGAGGCGTCAGTAGATCCTGACAAACAGGGACTGTCAAAATCAAAAGCAGGGACCCACATATGTGTAGATCAGAATCCGCGGTAGCTCTGCTCCCCATAGGTCAGAGTTAGGGCAACCCAAGTGTCTATCCACGCAAGAACAGGTAAACAGAACGCTGTACATGATTATCATGGAAACTGAAGAGAATTCTGCTACATTCTACAACAGAGAAGAGCCTTATGGACCTGGAGCGAGACAAGGAAGACATTGACAGACAAGAAGGCAGTGCTCGCTGGGAGCAGAGGGTGAGGAGGCGCCGTGTTGTTTCCTGGCCACAGCTTCAGTGTGAGATAAGAAGAATACTAAGTGGACGGTGGTAACGGTTACTCCAAGAGGCACATCTATCAATGTCATCGAACTGTCCGTTCAGGTAATGGTGGCAATGACAAGTCTCTGCAAAATGTGTAATAAACCAGCCTGAAGAAGAATTGAAGCAGCAAGAATCATTTCTGCATTCCAAATGAACCTAAAATATTGCTTCTTTGAGAAAGTGGCTGTGAAAGTCGGGCTTCCTTTTTAATCCCACTGACCACCAGTGCAATAGGAGTCGGCCATGACCAGTTGGTCACCTATCACGTTTGCCACAGTGACTCAATTTTGAAAAGGGGGATTTTAGAAAAACTCTATTGTGGGGAGGGATTTTGTAACCTTAAAATTTTTCCTTTTGTAAACTAAACCGAAGCATTTTATATTTAAATTGTATACACGCCAAGTTTGGTTTCTGAAAAAATAAAAAAAAACTATAAAAATAATTAAAATTTAAGAGTAATCACTGAATAGCACACAGGAAAAGGTACATCAAGAAATTTTCCCCATTTGATGGCTTTAAATACATGTAACATTACTAATAGTTTGGCTACTGAATTTCTCTAAACTGACATTAATATTAATCAACCATGCTAAAGAAAATATTTAAAATAAAAATTATTTCCTGCAGTTTTCTATACAAGATCTTATTTTGCAAACTTTTTGTCATCTTATATTTTAAAAATAGCAACCCAAAATCTCAGCAATATATAGAATTCATAAAGCAAAGCAATTAAAAAGGATTATAAGTTTTACATTATGGATATTTTATCAAAATAAAAATAATTTAAACAAATCAGACACGTGTGTAGTTTACACTCCCAAAGAGGTTCTACCTGGGGTAGAGTCTGGGCTTACATATAATTTTTTAAACCCCACGACAGAGAGCGACTGTGAAAATGTGGAATGAGTTGAATTGATGAATGTTCAATTTCAAAGGCACATATGTGTCTACAATGCTCTGATTTCCAGGGCAGAGGTGGTCTGTAGGTGAAGGCAGGTGCAGCTGAGTGCCGTTGTTTTAAATCAAGTCACTAGCTGCGTGTGATCGTTGGGAAATTCAGATATAGAGTTTCTCTGGCAAAATCAGAAGGCATGTCATGGTATTCAGGTTTTGAATGGCAGAGGAAATTGCTACTGAGTGGAGATGCCCCTTTAGGCCACGGTCTCTGTTCCTCCCAGCTCGACTCTCCCCGACTCCTTTCCCATTTCAATAGTTGTTGAGGTCTTCGGGCTCCTAATTCATACTCTACACGAGCAAGCAGGCCTCGTCTTACGCCGTGCTTGTCTTATGCCGTGCTTGTCTTACGCTTAAGACGCATGCCCATACTGACAGCCAAACAGAACAGTTACGGGGGGGCAGTTATGTCACAGAATTCGCTCCTGTTCTCATTTGCCTTCTGGGAGCAGCACTCCTACCGCTAAACTATAAACTCAGGCTATGTTCTCCGTATTCAACTTTGCTTTAACTTCTCCCTCTCAAGACTGAAATGAATTCATCAAGTCAGTCTTGGCTCTGAACTCACAGAAATTTAGAATTTACAGGCGTCCCACATCTGGAACAAGAGGCCATCCTAGAAAGTTGCTTTCAGGGTTTTCAAGATGAGATATAAGAACTATGCGACTTACTGGGCTGTTGGTTTGGTTTGGTTTTGCAAAGCAAATCTAGAGGGGCCTCAGCACCTCTGATATGAATGAGAGTCAAAGATTCATTCTCATTCCGGAGCGTATCCAGGGAATTGGCCTGGAGAGCCCCGGCTGGGGCTGGGATCTTCTGGGCCCCAGCTCAGGTGCTATTTGAGAGCATCATTCTCTCTCACATGAAAGTATTTCTAGTTATTTCAGCTGTAGGTAAAGGGGAGAGGGAATGTGGATGGGGAGTGGGCAGCAAAGGCATTAGTCTCAATTGTCTAGTCTTTCAGTGGCCTTTCTCTTAGCACGAGTCCAGCGCCACCTTCCTGTCTCACCCAGAGACTCACGGACCCTGTCAGAGACAACTTGATGTCAGTGGCCCTCCGTTTCTCCCTGGGCTTCCTAAGATCAGCAGCTCTCACAGTTGGCCTATGGGATATTCCGGAAGCATCACCTCTCTCTTGTGGAGCCTTCTGAAGTCTGATCCCATCTCCTTTCACTTCCAGATGGATACGTCCCTGAGGACCAGCCCAGGCTCCCAGTGGGCCCAGGGGCACAGCTTCTTTGGGCTATAGGTGTATTTATAGCCCAGGAGCTGACTGGATTATGCAATGCCATTTCAACAACATAAACAGGCTCAGGATAGCACAAGGTTGTCTTTTTAAAATAAACTTGTGGCCTAGGAACCACATCCCTGAGGGTTTTTTTTTCCCACTTGGGTAAGACTAAAAAGCTAATTCTTTAGTAGGTAGGCTGGTCTACTTTCTCCATCTTTCCCCAAAAGTTTGAGTCTCCTCAAAAGCGAGCATACCACGCATCGTGAGGATTGCTCTCTGGTGAGAGCTTTTGGACACTTACCAGTTTGATAAGACAAACCTCTAAGGAGAGTGACCAAAACAACCAGGCCTACTGCCTTGGCCTGTCACCCAAGAGTTCCATATTCTGCTCTGTTCTCCGGGTACCCATCAACCTGAAGAACTACCTTCTCAACCGTTAGCGTTCCCACTCCCTCTCCTCAGCCAGCCAGCCCAACCCACCCCTTACCTCATCTTTCTATGGCCATGTAACATACCCTTCAAGATTCGACTCAAATGCCAGTTCCTGCCTCACACCTCACTGGGCCATGGAGACAGAGTGACCCCTCTTTCCTTTTCATTCCTCTAAGATGGGGGTCACTTCCAACTCTGACTTCCCTAGTACAGTCGGGGAAAAGAAGTAGGAAGTGAGGGAGACAGAGGAGAAGGGAGGTTGCAAGAGTTTGCTAGAAAACGTGGTCTTGATCCAGTACCTTCTAGCACCTTCCTTCCTTCCTTGCTTGCTTCCTTGCTTGCTTCCTTCCTTCCTTCCTTCCTTCCTTCTTCCTTCCTTCCTTCCTTCCTTCTTCCCTTCCTTCCTTCTTTCTTTCCTTCTTCCCTTCCTTCCTTCTTCCCTTCCTTCCTTCTTTCTTTCCTTCTTCCCTTCCTTCCTTCCTTCTTCCCTTCCTTCCTTCCTTCTTCCCTTCCTTCCTTCTTCCCTTCCTTCCTTCCTTCTTCCCTTCCTTCCTTCTTTCTTTCCTTCTTCTCTTCCTTCCTTCCTTCCTTCCTTCCTTCTTCCCTTCCTTCCTTCCTTCTTCCCTTCCTTCCTTCCTTCTTTCCTTCCTTCCTTCCTTGCTTGCTTCCTTCCTTCTTTCCTTCCTTCCTTCCTTCCTTCCTTCCTTCCTTCCTTCCTTCCTTCCTTCCTTCCTTCCTTCCTTCCTTCCTTCCTTCCTTCCTTCCTTCCTTCCTTCCTTCTTCCTAGATTGCTGTTTAAGACAGTTAGGTCTCTTGTAGTCTGGTTGGCCTGGAGCTCTCTAAATCGTGGAGGATGACCCCTTATAGATGGCATTTCTTGTCATTTCCTCTCAGGTGCTGGAACTACAGACAAGTGCCACCATGGCACTTCATTCAACACTGGGAATCAAACCCTGAGCCTCATGCATGCTAGACAGGAACTGTGACAGCCAAGCCACACCTGTAGTGTCTCTGCCACATTTTCAGATGAAAAAGATCACTACGGGAATGTCCGTAATGGGATTTAAAAGTTGAGAGCACAATGCCACTGTCTTCTCTGGCTACTGATTCAGACTCCAGAGCAGAAAACCAGAAAAACTGGCTCATCCTAGGAATGTCTCCCAGGGCTAGGAGATGTGAAGGCCTTGTGCTCTGTGTTTCCACTCATGAAGCACAGCCTCCCAGGTCTTTGTGGCCACCCAGGGAAGCTCCAGACTTTGAGTTTCACGAATGTCTTTTCTCTGGAACCTGCTTCCGTTTGTTACTGTTAAGACGTTCAGCGTTAGGCTCCTTTCTCCCAGGAATTAAAGGGGATGAATCAGTCCGTTCTCGACTTAGCAAACTCCCAGGGAGTGTTAGCATTATCCAGCCGGGTTCTAACAGACCTGGTTCCCCTGAGCTGTGCTGCGTAGCACTGACAGCTTTGGCTTTGACCGATGTGGGGTTAGAAAACGTCTGTGGCTGCGTGCTTGGCTTCATCCCCTTGCCCCCATTCAGCCATCTCTCTGCTTCTCATGATGTCAAATGTGAGCGGGATGCAGGGATTGCAAATGACAATAAGAAATGTCTCTAAAGATTCGAGGTAGACAAACTTTTCTACCAAATTTTTTAATCTAGAGTTGATTGACTCGGTGAGTATAGAACCCACAGCCCTAGAATCTGCAGAGCCAGGAGGCTGGCTATATTTTCCAACACAATATTTTAAAATTCTTTTTTTTTTTCAGTCTCACAAAATGTCTGGGAACATTTTTTTTTTCTTTTTTTTTTTGGTTTTTCGAGACAGGGTTTCTCTGTGGCTTTGGAGCCTGTCCTGGAACTAGCTCTTGTAGACCAGGCTGGTCTCGAACTCACAGAGATCCGCCTGCCTCTGCCTCCCAAGTGCTGGGATTAAAGGCGTGCGCCACCACCGCCCGGCTAGGAGCATTTTTAATAGCATATATAATCCTATATCTCCCTTGGTATAATCTCAAACTAAAATCGCCAAACTCCCATTCAGTGAAACCACAGAGCTGTCGCCATACAGAAGTGATTAGGGAGACGCAATTACACAGCAAATCCACGCAGCCTTAGTGATCTCAGCGCTCTCCCAGAGCACAAGACTGGACAACACAGCAGTGCTATTATCTGCCACAGAAAGTTCTGGCTCTCCGTGAGTGAACGAGTGGGTTGAGGTCACCGAGGAGAGCTTTGTCTTGTGTCTGAATGCCAACAAAACGAGTCCAGAAATTTCCAGAAATGTCCGTAGAAACTTTGGTTGCTGCTATCTTTCGGCCGTGTATGACACCTCGCTGCTGCGTCTGGAGACTCGGACCCACCCAAAGCCAGCTTGTTTTGTCATTGCTGATTCCTGCCCTTTTGTCTGCTCACCGTTCAGCCAGGGTCTGAGGGGCTCTTTGGAGCCAGTGCTGGTACTGCTCACTCCCACGAGTACACAACCGTCTCCCACAGAGGAGAGTCCCTGGGTAGCTAAGCAGTTAACCAGACAGAAACTGCTAGTGAATTTTGCAAAGCCATGGTATTTGATATCTTCTGAAAAATCTAGTTTCTACGGCCATCCCCCCATTAATGCAGTGATCTCCGGGTTAGCTGGTAACTTCTTTTAAAAATAATCTTGAAAATCAACCTTCAGGAATGGTACAAGAAAAGCAATTTCAGCCAAAGCCATAAGCTCTGTCCCTGAAAATATTATCCCTGAGGCAATAATAAAATATAGTATTTAGTTATTTTCTTTGTAACAAGAGGAAAAATAAAAAAGGTAGAATGTCATATTAGTAGTAAGAAAAATCTTGAAACATCTTACCATACATTTATGATTTGTATATGCCTGTGTGTTTGAGTGTGGATATTCCCGGCACTGTGCCCAGCATCAGCGTGAAGGTAGACGACAGCTTTCAGGGCTTTATTCTGGACACCACCCCTTGCACACTCAGGGTTTCCTTGTTTCTGCCTCTCTTGAAATATCATAAATTCTCCGAGCATGAGATGAGGCTAAACAGTTTTGGTAATATCCTAGGATAGAACCTGTGTCGTTCTTGGGAAATTTTATAAGAATAATGTACATTCTAGAAAAATGAGCAAAGCATAGCTGAAACAGTCAGTTCTAAAGTAGTGGGGTTCCAACCATGCCTGCCAGCCCCTAACGTCACATCTGCATGAACAATAACAATTCTGCTCGATTATTTTTTTCCAGTGTGTAGTTTCCAGTATTTCTACAGTAAGAAAGTATTCATATACGAGAGAAAGAGAGAGAGAGAGAGAGAGAGAGAGAGAGAGAGAGAGAGAGAGAGAGCTAGAAACACTGGTGCCTGGATTTGTTCTGTTTTTCCGGGAGAATCTCCTTTGCAAAGCCTGGGCCTGGGCCTCCAGCTGATGCTCCGAGAATGTCTGCAATCAGCCCCTCAGGTGGGCAATACCTCAGACTGGAGCAGGGCGAGCTAAGTGCTACTGTCTCCAGCAAGTGACTTCTAGGATGATGACGACAGCTTTCTGGTTAGACATCATCGACATTTTACCTAGAATCTAACTTATTCCACAGCCATATTCGTCACCTTCAATTTCTCTTTGAACAACATAAGGTTTAATGACAGAGGAAAATACGTATTTCTATGAGGAAAGAACCTAAGCAAATGACTGTGTATACCTTAGTGTATTTTTTAAATGCTGTATTTCTTAGTTGTGACAAACATCATATAGTTATGTAAGATGTTTAAAAGAATGGAGAATATTCGGGCAGGTGAGATGGCTCCACAGGGAAAGCGTGTGCCCCTAAGGTTGATGATCTGACTTCATCTCTGGAGTCCGCATAATGGGAAGAGGACTCTCACAAGATGTTCTCTGACCACAGACAGACAGACAGACAGACAGACAGACACACACACACACACACACACACACACACCTTGGCACACACTCCCCCTGCTAAATTAAATGGATAAATGAATACAATATTTTTAAATTAAAGAGAAAAGGCACTATTGGGTGAAAGGCATATGTAAGCTTTTCTTGCTGTCTGTGTAGCTTTCCCATAAATCTGAAATTATTCTAAGTAGAAAACAATTGCATTCTTTTAATATTGCTTTACAATAAGACAAATACTAATCTTTTAAGACACGTTTCTCAGGACCTCTGTGATCTGAGACTAATATAATAAAATACTCTTGAAATGTTGAAAATTGTATGTATGCTTTTAATATAAAACACGACTTTAGGTTGGTTAAACAGGGGAAATGTATCTAGAAAATACAGCAAAATGATAGCAGCTATGTCAGAGATTCGAGATGCTTTCAGGATTTCTTTCTTATAGCTTTTCTGAGCGTTTAAGATTTTTCTATGGTAACCATAAGACAGTGTTCACCTTAGTATATACTGTATCAAAATAAGGTCAAAGAAGATGACTTCTAAAGTCCTATAAGGAAATTAAAACTCACCACATGAATTTCCCTGGAGCCCCAGTAACAGACAGGAGGCTGCAATTACACAAAGCCAGGCTGAGCAGCACGAGGCGGCGGTGAACGTGCCCAGCCTCTGTGGAGATCCTTGGTTCTATATGTGGTTAATGTAAATTAGAGAGGAACGGCTAATTATGCCTCGGGAACCAAGAGTCAAATTGATAATGATAGTATTCTTAATTTAGCATGATGGAAAGCTTGGTAAGCATGGCCCCGTCTAATGAGGGGCAACAGAAAGGGAAGCCTGTGTCTTTTTTTAAAGCTAAACATTAAAACCAGTTGTATCTGTTACCATAGGTGCAGAGTGTGGAGCCGGGGGACATTCACTCAGCTGCTGTTTTCCTTGGAGTCTTGCGAGGCCTGAGCAGTTCACCCTGCAGAGAACGGGTGGCAGAAGCCGAAAGAGTTATCATCCGAAACATTTTTAGAGACAGAAATCAAAACGGAGAAAATAATTTCAAATCTTAAAGCAGCAACACCAACAGGAAGAAGTGTCTCTGAGAGTTAGAACCCCTCCCCAGGAGAAACGACAGCACAGACAAACACAGGACGAGGACAGTTTCATGCCAAGAACACAGCTGGCCCTGCTTCCATAGCGACTGCAGAACAAGCAAGCCAGCTTCCCTAAGACCCCGGACTTTGCCTAGAAATGCAATATTTAGCCTGTTGTTGTTTATGGAAGGGGTTTCAGTGGAAAAGCGGTTCCAGCTGCCAATCAGCTAAGTTCCAGGGGCTAATAGATTCCGGTGTTTGGGGCGGGGTGGGGGTGTCAACACAGAATTTAATTTAACATCTCACAATACGTCCACATGCCCAGAAAATGTGGACAGCTTGACAGGGCTCACTGAGGCAAAGAAGCAAGACCCAAACAGAGCATTAATGTATAGGAAAGAATAGTCGCAATCAGCTCTTGTGAATTGGACAGAGGGCTCGGAGATGAAGCAATTATCAGCCATCGGGGATTAATGGTAAAGTGTGAATGCCAAGCTGTATATGTTAGGAGAGAATATGTTGCCTATAGAAAACAACAAAGGACGTTTCTTACTATTAAGTGAGATTAAACGTAATGGCCTGATTTAATCACAAAGGCAGAATTAAATTCAGATGGCAACTTCAAAGTGGACACATGAACGCAGGCCACCGCCTGCATTTACATATAGCTGGCATAGCTCGGCCCGCAGCACAATAGGATAAAGTTTCTTTGGCCACTTAAACAATTTTCTATTCTGCAGTCTTTTTTTTCCCTTGAACACTCACTGTATTTATCCCCCTGACTGCATTCAGCTAATAAGAAGGGACTGAAAGTTATTTTAATTCATGGATGCTATAATTTTTAATTCTTTCAAAGTATGAAAAGGCCAATAAGAACAGCGTAGTTTATAATCAGATTGGTACCCAAAGAACCAAAGAGTGGATGGAGAGAGAGCAAAGGGAGGGAGGGAGGGGAGGGGAGAGGAAGGGAGGAAAGAAGGGAAGAGAGAGGAAGGGAGGGGCTGATGAGATTGCTCAGTGGTTAGGGCGTATTCCACTCAAGCATGAGGACTTGAGTTCAGATCCCCAGCACTCACGGAGAGGCCAAGTGTGGCCACACACATACCTGCAGCCCCAGCACAGGGGTGGGTGGTGGTGGAGATGGGCTGATGGGGGAGAATTGCTGGCCAGCCAGTCTAGCCGAACTGATGTGCTCCAAGTTCAGAGAGAAGGCAGGTGTCAAAAACCAGATGGAGAGCAACTGAGGAAGGATCCTGGTGTCAACCTCAGGCCTCCACACTTGCAATCACAGGTGAACCCATGCGCAGACACAGGCATACCCACCCCATGTGCAGACACAGGCATACCCACCCCATGTGCAGACACAGGCATACTCACCCCATGAGCAGACACAGACATACCCACCCCATGTGCAGACACAGACATACCCACCCCATGTGCAGACACAGACATACCCACCCCATGTGCAGACACAGGCATACCCACCCCATGTGCAGACACAGACATACCCACCCCATGTGCAGACACAGACATACCCACCCCATGTGCAGACACAGGCATACCCACCCCATGTGCAGACACAGGCATACCCACCCCATGTGCAGACACAGACATACCCACCCCATGTGCAGACACAGGCATACCCACCCCATGAGCAGACACAGACATACCCACCCCATGTGCAGACACAGACATACCCACCCCATGTGCAGACACAGACATACCCACCCCATGTGCAGATACAGACATACCCACCCCATGTGCAAACACAGGCATACCCACCCCATGTACAGACACAGGCATACCCCATGTGCGCGCACGCGCGCGCACACACATACATACACACACACACACACAATATGTTTTTATTTTAAAATTGAAGAAAGTTCTTAGAGTGACCCACTGTCTTTAAAATCTACTTTCAAATAAAGAACTGAGCTCTGAGGTCTTTGCTGGCTCATGTGGACTGTGCTCCTCTCCTCGAGCCCAGCTGCAAACCACCCATGTGGCATTCATGGTTTCAGGCACACACCAGCTCCTTCCTGTCCCTTTGCAGATGGATCCTCGCTTCCTTCAAGGAAGTTTGGGGTCTAGAAGCTAGCCATAAGGATGGACACAGGTCAGGGGCCTTACTGTTAGTGAGTCGTGAGAATGACCAGGAGCCATGACCCGAGTGAGAAACAGATCCTGTGTATTAGACATGGCTGTCCCTGCTAGTACTGAGAGCTGAATACATAAAAAACTTTTAAGTTCATTATAGTCCCCAGCAAATATTACACATTTTATTATAGTCATATAATTTCATGATAACATATTTACATAGTAATATTTATATATTATTATACATATTATATAAATGATTAGCAAGCCCAGTCAAGTCAACTGTCCTTCAAGGAATTATTCTGAATGGGAAAAGACTTCATGACTCATTTATCAGGACATTAAAAACAGAGTTGTTTGTAAATTTAAAACCAGATGGAAATTAACTAGCATGTTCAACTTTGTCAAGTTTTGCATCTAAGAATGCACAGTGAACACTATTCAGCCAGGAGTACGGAAATGATTCTGAATCTAAAACAATTGAAAATACTGTTTTAGAGCTTCGGGTAGTTAGACCAAGAGATCTTGGGAGAAGATGCCCACAGAGGATTTAGAGTATAATGTTGAAGACCATCTAAAGTAGAGGATTATGTCTAAGTATATGTGGATGTAGAACCTGGAAGAAGGAGAAGGGAGGCGGGGAGGGAGGAGGGACAGAGGAGAGAGGGAGGAGGGAGGGAGGAGTGTTAGAGTACTGGCTGTTCATCTCTGATAGTGGGGTTTGTTAGAGTTCTATTCTCTCTCTCTCTCTCTCTCTCTCTCTCTCTCTCTCTCCTCTCTCTCTCTCTCTCTCTCTCTGTGTGTGTGTGTGTGTGTGTGTGTGTGTGTGTGTCTTTCTCTCTGTGTGTCTCTCTCTCTGTCTCTCTCCATGGGATTATGTGTATGTGTGTGTGTGTGTGTGTGTGTGTGTGTGTGTCTGTCTGTCTGTCTGTCTCTCTCCATGGGATTGTGTGTACGTGTGTGTGTGTGTGTGTGTGTGTGTGTGTGTGTGTTCCTGGGTTCATAAATGGAAGCCCTCAGGCTTCATTCCTCAGCAACCCTCCACCTTGGTCTTTTGAGACGAGGGCTCTCATTGGGACCCGGTCTTACCCATTAGGTCTGGCTGTCTGGTCAACCAGCCCCAAGGATACACCTGCTTCCTTTTCCAGAGCTGGAACACAAGCACACGTCAGCACACCCAACTTTGCAAATACAAACACTTTACTTAAAGAGCCATCTCTTCAGTCCCATGCTTCCTTCCCCCCATACTTAACTGATTTTTTTTTAAAAAAATATTTATTTATTTATTTATTCATTTATTTATTGTGTATACAAAGTTCTGTCTGTGTGTACGCCTGCAGGCCAGAAGAGGGCACCAGACCTCATTACAGATGGTTGTGAGCCACCATGTGGTTGCTGGGAATTGAACTCAGGACCTTTGGAAGAGCAGGCAATGCTCTTAACCGCTGAGCCATCTCTCCAGCCCTTAACTGATTTCTTTTAACTAAGAAGAATCTATGCTACAATCGGAAGAGGAAATCTAGTTTATTTCTTAGCAAGACTCATGCTTTTTAGAAGGTTTGGTGAGCATTAGGGAAGTCATTATAAGGACAGAAGAGTCCAAGATGAGGCCCACTCGCAGCCCCAAGCCTTTTATTTGTAGATACTAAAATGTGTAATTACTTCAAATTTGGGGGGAGGTGGAAAAGTCAACAAGAAAGGCTATAGCTGGAATGGTACCAAAGAATGGAGAGAGGAGAGACAAGATGGAGGTGGGGAGTATAGAGAGGGGGAAAGAGAGGGAAGAGATGAGGCAGGGTAGAAGATGAAGACATCAGAGAGAAAGAAGGAAAGGGAGGGAGCGAGATGAATAGATGGAGGGGAGATCACAGGGCTGTATGATGGCTCCGAGGCAAAGCGCTTGGCTTGCAAATGTGAAGCTATGAGGTGGCTCTCCAGAAGCGCAGGTCTGCCTGTGGAAGGATAGGCTTGTAAGCCCTGCCCTGAGCAGGAGGAGACCAGTGGATCTCTGGAGCTCATTGGCTGCCCAGCCTAGTGATGAGTTCCCGACCAATGAGAGATCTGTCTTTTGTTTGTTTTTGCTTTTTTTGTTTTGTTTTCGAGGCAGGGTTTCTCTGTGTCGCTTTGAATCCTGTCCTGGCACTGGTTCTGGCGTGCGCCACCACCTCCTGCCTTGAGAGACACCATCCTAAAGAAAGTGGATGGCTTTGCTGAGGGTGATACCAAACAGAGGGGGACAGGGAGGGGGAGGGAGAAAGAGACAGAGTAAGGACCAACTAATTTGTATTTAGATGCAAACCGATGTTGGTGTTAGTTTAATTCTGAACAAAATTGTAGTCTCCCCACCTAGCTGTGTCACCTACAGTAAATATAATTTACTGGAGATATATATATATATATGTGGGGGTGGGGGTGGGGGTGGGGGGGTGGGGGTGGGTGGGTGGGTGGGTGGGTGTGTATTGGCTTTCCGGGGATCTCAGCAATGGTGCAATTCTGTGCCAGGCTCTTTCTTATGGGTCTGTGGGGCTCCAGAGCTATTAGCCAGATGATTGATCTCTGCAGCCCTCTGTCCCCTGGATTTTAATGCTGAGTTCTTCCATCTACTGATCACTGAATGGCAAGGAAATAAGACGTGGGTGTTTCCAGTTTCCTGCAGTCATTGGGACCTTCTTTGGGACTATTCTGTGTTATTTTATCTGTATGGTATAGAGGGTGCCAAAAATGAAAATGAAGTTTGGGTGTTCAAATAAAAAAGTCTAGAAGTCAATCGTGCCCAGCTTTCTTTCTGAAGCAGAAACCATGGAGGGATACTGCTTACTGGCTTGTTCTTCATCATGGCCATAGCCCAATCTGATGGAGGCACTATCTCAGTGGAGCTTCCCTCTCCCTATATGAAACTAGTTTGTGTCAAGTTGCTAAAAACTAACACTACAGCCTCTAAGACTGAGCCAGTGAAATTAAAGAGAAGCTAGATCCCAAAGATGGAGTTGTGAGTGACCTTCTGTGGGATAATGCTTTTGTACACTGTAAAGATTTGTCACTCATATTGGTTTAACAAAATGCTGATTGGCCAGTAGCCAGGCAGGAAGTATAAGTGGGGCCACCAGACTAGGAGAATTCTGGGAAGAAGAAAATCAAAGAGTCAGTCAAAGCCAGATGCAGAGGAAGCAAGATGAGAATGCCTTACTGAGAAAAGGTACCAAGCCACAAGGCTAAACATAGATAAGAATTATGGGTTAATTTAAGTTGTTAGAGCTAGTTGATAATAAGTCTGAGCAATAGACCAAACAGTTCATAATTAATGTAAGACTCTGTGTGTTTCTTTAGGACTGAATGGCTGCAGGACCAGGTGGGACAGAAACTTTTATCTGTAGTGATCAGAGTAGTCCAATTTCATCATGTCTGAATCACTGTGGCCTACTGGGAAGGAAGAGCTGAAGCAACTAATTTAATGGGTGTACTTCTTGTCCCTGTAGAGCTCACATATTAGCAATGGTGGCATGGGGGAGGGCAGGCCAGATAGTAAGTAATTAGCCAGAAGAGGTGCTCTTATGGAAGAGGAGGGTTATAACAGGAAGGCCTGACCTGGGCTGGTGTAGAGAAACCTTGTGTCACACAAAAGCTGAAGAAAGACAAATGAGTAGGTGTCGACCAAATGGAGCACCTGTTTGTGCCCTGTGCTGGTGGAAACCCTGCCTGCTTGGTTTCAGATGATGCCAGTGAGGGAGCTGGGGCCATGCACTGAGGGATCAGCTAAGGACATGCCTCTCTGGTCCAAGAACTATGGGACCACAGTGGTGAAGCCAGACTCCAGCTAGTGCCTCAGGATCCAGGTCTTAGAAACTGTTGGTCGTTCGTCCATAAAGCGTGTGTTTGGCTCAGTGTTATTTAGTATGGATTGCATATCCTTATAAGCCATTCCAACATTGTCTCAGTGATCTGAAAGTTTAGAGAACTTTCTGGATGCTTGGTGAGGATGGTCGCTGACAGCAAGCAGGGACCCCCAGATTTGCTTCATTGGATAAAGGAGATCTGAAGTCCTTGCACCCTGGCCTCACCCTAAACCAACCAAATCACCCTGTTGGGGTGGGCCCAGCACCCATGCTTTCCAGAATCTCTCTCTCCTAAAGGTGCAAATGTGCAGTCAAGTTCAAGCAGGCTCAGCCAAGGTCCTCCGAGTGAGTTCTCTGCTCCCTCAGCTTAGAAGGGCAGATAACAATGTTAACCCCACCGAGGGCTTCCCTAGCCAGATACAGGAAGAGTCAGCAGTGAGGACAACATCCAAATACAGTGTGCAGAGGAGGGGGGGGGGCTGCAAAATCCACGAAGGATTTATAGACCCCAAGCCCAGCCATTCTCTCAGGGTTAATGTTTTTTTTTTTTTTTTTCTTTCCAGAGGGTGTTTGAGGCAAACCCAGCCCTGGGCCAGATCCTTCTCCTATCCTCCAATCCATCTATTCTTGGGGTGACTATCCATGGTCACACAGGTAGGAGGAGGAGGGAGACACACTCCAAACAGGCCAACAGATACATACAGACACACACATAGACACATGCGCACACAGACACACACACATACACATGCATGTACATGCACACACACACACTCACACACTCACACACACCTGGCTCCTGCACCAGCAGGTAGCTCTTGGTGTATCTGCAGAGCCATTTCCTGACATCTGGCCAAGCAGTGTCCCCTCTCCCTGCCTCTTCTGCCTTCTGTCCCTCCCTTCCCCACCCCTCTCTTGTTCTGGGCGGTAAGGTCAGAAGTGCTTCA
Organism: Arvicola amphibius; assembly: GCF_903992535.2. NCBI lineage: Eukaryota > Metazoa > Chordata > Mammalia > Rodentia > Cricetidae > Arvicola > Arvicola amphibius. The sequence goes on along the minus strand of NC_052056.1, from coordinate 7,077,098 downwards.
CAATTCAACGTGGGAAGTCTCCCCAGGAAGTGCAGGCTCATAAATCTCACCCAACAAGAGATGCCCTTCAACCTCCTGCTTGTTAGGAAAACTCCCAGCTGCTAATCGCTGGTGGAGCAGTGTTGGAGAGGCCAGGGTGCAGGTGGGCAAGGGTTGGGGTGGGAGCAGAGGGTTCTGCTGCCCCTCCTTGTGTACTGTCTCAACTGTGTGCTTGACTCGATCTCTTTGTATGACTCAGCTGCATGACAATTCTCAGATGCTAACCCTGTCCTTGTGAGCAAATCCATACCAAGGACTCATTTGGGAAGGAACGGTCGTGATTCTCTTGGCTTTAGTACCATGCGTTAAATTGGATGTTCTAGCCCTGGAGTTCAAGCCAGATGTTCAGAGGAAATGTTTAGCTAAACATCAGGATGTGTGCAGTATCGTGTTAAGTACCTTGCCATCTGAGCGTGAAGCTGGTATCCAGCAAAATCAAACAGGCGACAGCTTATGGCCCACAGTTCTTAGGCAAGATCTTACTGTGTGACCCTGGGCAGTCACTTGACTTCTCTGACCTTCACTCCCCACTGTAGACTGGGTTTTTTAGACAGTGGGGATTTTAGTAGGTATCTCTTTAAGTCTTCACACGTCCACAGCACGCACTGCTCATAGCCTTCAGTCCCGCTTTGTGCTGCAGCAACGAAGATGGTGAGGGAAGGATTTCCTCGGTGTTTGTCCTGCCAGATTTTCCCAAGAGAACAAACTGATATCAAGACTTGGGTAGAAAACCTTGGGAATTCAGTCCAAACCTATAAGACGAGTCTGTCCAATCAGCTCTACTGTTCCTGTGCTCTAGGACCAGTAAAGCAGCACCCTGGCCATGCAGGAGTTTAAAGACTGATGGCAATGGTGTGGGCTGGAAACATGAGGGACACAGGTGGTTCCTCTGTATTCATTAACTTGACCCCCACGGGGTTATGGGGTTATGCTCCAGGCCTCTGCAGAGAGGGCTAGAGGTGTCTCTTCCCGGTAGAGTGCTCACCAAGCACGTGCCAAGACCTGGCTCCCATCCCCAACATTGCCAAAGCTGCATGAAGCCATCTCCTTCAATAAAGTGTTCCCCTGGCAAACAAGAGGTCCTGAGTTCAAATCCCAGAACCAGGTAAAGATGAATGGGGAGAACTGACTCTACGGAGCTGCCCTCTGACCCCCATGCATGCCATGGCATATACTCTTGCTTGCACACATGTGCACACACAATAAATAAATGAATAGATTTTTTTTAAAGCTGGATATGGTCATAAGAACTCTCAATTCCAGTGTTTTGGAGGTAGGGACAGGCAAATCTCTCTGAGATTCACCTGCCAGCCTGACCTTTTTTAGGGGGCAACAGGTCGATGAGACACCATGTTTCCATAAACTACATGAGTGGTACCTAAGGAAGAATATTGGGGCTATTCTCTGACCTCTACATGTGCAGTACAACACAGACTCACACTCACACACATTCCCCCCACACACATTCCCCCCCCACACACACATTCCCATACACACACACTCTAGAAAATAGCCACAAGATTTGAACCCTCTTGTGTGTGCTCTAAGTGGTGTTCAGTCAGGCAGAGTGTGGCCTTCATCCTGTGGTGGAGACTGGGGATGGTCAAGACATCAGAGGGGTCGGCAAGGTCAGAGCAAAGGACAGGAGAGGACGGTAGGCAGGACAGGGGGGTCCAAGGAGCTGGTATTCTGGACCATGTGAGGATGTGTCTCTAGGGCATTCTGCCTCCCCCAGGCTTGACTCAGATTTTCCACAGGTCCCAGGAGAAGCCTTTCTGCACCGTGTAAGACAAACGCCACCCTTCAGAACACAAGGAAACCCCTCCTGGAGGCCTGGGATCCTTTGGAACAAGCTAGATCCATATCGTAGAGTCCCAGCTCCACCCCTGCCAGGTGCATGGATGGTTTTCAGTCAATAACAAAGAGCTCTCGAAAAGATGGGACATTCCAGGACACACCTTGAGTTTTGATTGCATGTGAATTGAGATGACTGTTGGGAGCCTTGTCCCTGAAGCGCCGGAGCACATGTCATCACTGATGATATCTGCTTGAAGCATGTTTCATGTTTGTTTCAGCAATTCAAGGAAAACAGCTTTCTATGGGATCGCAGCTTAAAAGGGTTCTTGACCCAGCGTGTCTGGAAGGGTGCATGCCATGGTCACCACTGGTTTCCGGGTGGGCCTCTATCCACCTTCCAAGCCAAACTTCTGCCGCTTCCCCCATTTGTCTATGGAACCTCTGGCTTTATTATAGCCCTTATCTGATCAAAGTTATTGGTTATTTCCACCCCTGAAACACATGCGCTTGAGAGAGCTGACAAAGTCCGCCTGTATCATCTCATGGTTAGGACTTACTTACTGAGTCTGTGATCCAGAGTCTGTGATAGGAACCATATCGTACTGAAGAAACCCTGTGGTAGATATTAAACGTCAATGCCTCCAAATCAAATGTGGCCTTGTGTCACCAAGGACTCAGAAAGACAGGACCCTCGGCTCTCCCCACAGAGGAACCTTCTGCCTCTGCTCCTGTGGATTGGAGAGCCCATTGCTCCTGCTGTGTAACCTTAAGAGTTCTCCAAGCTGCAAACACTGGGGGAACTCCTTGACTGCATAATGAGACAGTGGGGGGGGGGGGCTGGCTTGAGTCCCTGTCTCCGCACATGGAACGTGAATCCAACACACACACACACACACACACACACACACGAGGTGGGAGGTGCTCACTGGGATTAAAGACATCGGATTGCATGTCCTCAGTACCAAACTAGTGCACATCCAGCTTCTCCCCCAGTGAACTGGCAAAGTTTTTGAATTCCCTTTGGCTACTGCTGAAAGCCTGTGATCTTTCTGGGTTCCGCGGGAGGCTCAACCGGTCTGGGTTTGGGACAGAGCACTGGGCGCTGAGCTCCACCGGGACTGGCTTCACATAAAGAAAGGAAGAAAAAACAAAATGCAAAGGGTGGGGAGGGGGGTAATACATTTAATTGGCTAGGAAGCAGGATTCCTGGGGCCTCTGCTTTCCCAGTTTCCACAGAAGGATTTAAGGAGGGCTTCTTCCCCGCCCCCAGCACCGAAAAAGAAAGGGGCGGGAGTAATCCAGGTTTGGTCTGGCCAAGACAAATGGCATGCAGAATATACAGTCGCTTTGCACATGGCCTGTGCTTTCAGGGACGTGGAAGGGGGAAGGGAGGAGCGAAGGGGGCATAGAAAAGGGGGCACTAAAAACAACTTGCTGTTTTCATATGGTCGCGGGGAAAACTGTTTTGTCCCCTGCACGGTGCAGAATGTCAGTGGTAGGCACGGTGTCGTGACAAGTTTCTTCTTCTTTTTTTTTAAGTTAAGCTAAGTTCACCCGAGCCTCGGCCCCCCGAGGTCCTGCAGCTTTAATTGTGCTCAGTACGATCTGGCGAACAATATGTCTTGATAAATGTGAATGGCGATCCAGCGCACGGCTCCCCTTGGCATTGCGGCAAAGCCAGGCCTCGCTTTAGTGAACCGGTTCAGGAATGTGGGTTAATTCGGCCGACCCTTTTTACCCCCACAGCTCTGTTTTTGTGAGGTTGGCAGAAACTGACACGTTTTCTTTTGCTTAATTAAGTTGTTCAGTAGAAGGGTGGTCAAACAGTTGCATCTACGTGGGGAGTCTGGGGATGCGCAGAAAGCCGTGGGCGTTTCCAACATAAAAAGGGGGATTCTGTTATTGTTTGGGTGTAGACGGGTCATTTTTTCAAAGTTACTGCTGCCTGAGTGACCACAACCTTGCGCACAGCCCTGAAAGGACATTAAAGCTGCTTAAACACAACTACCTTGGGTTTCAAAGTGTATTTTTAAAAGAGAGAGCTGGGGGCACAAGAGAAAGAGAACTGAAGAAAAATTAAGCAGTGTCCTTGTGTGGAATTTTATTCCATCCTAGACTTTTCTCATTTCTTTCCTTTCCTTTCCTTTTCTTTTCTTTTCTTTTCTTTGTTTACTTTTCCTTCTTCTTCTTCTTCTTCTTCTTCTTCTTCTTCTTCTTCTTCTTCTTCTTCTTCTTCTTCTCCTCCTCCTCCTCCTCCTCCTCCTCCTCCTCCTCCTCCTCCTCCTTCTGGCAGAACACAGGCTCATTTAAATAAGAGATCCTAAGTCTCAGGTCTGGTAAGATGCAACTCTCAGTTCTCAGTCAGTCAAAGGCTGGTAGCCTAGGGGCTTGCCTGGCGCCAAGCAGAGAAGGGGGTCTAAGTCACCACATACCAGGCACCAGGGCTGGGGGAATTCACCGGGAAACCCAGCCAGTGACATTCCTGCTTTCATTCCTTCCTGATGTTATGACAACCACAGACAATATGGGTCTCATGGATACCCAGGGGAACAGGGCATCGGATCCCAGGCACCCCTTTATCTAGTCCCCATCCCGTCTGGAAACCACTAATGCATCTAACTCAAATCACCTTTACCATTCATATGATAACCTCACCCCCACGTTCTGTGGATGTTTACTTGGTTACTAGAGTCTTTTTTTATTTTATAAGCTATGTGATATTATTAAGGAAAGGAATGTACTCAAGACAGGGGCTCTATCGCAAACAGTGGTCATGAATCCTTATCAATGCCTTTGTGCCTCAGTTTACCCACAGCAACATGCGCCCAGTGCTGTTTACAGAGCCAGCTCTTTATATTCATCTCTCATCTCAGCTTACCCCGTGTCTCCCTCAGTGCATTTGAAAATCCACAAGCACCACCATTATGTTGACCAACAAGGCAGTCTTCAAGTTATGAACCCTTGTTCTCATTGACTGCACGGCTGAGTGTGGCGCTTGCACACTCTGGGTCTCTATGAAGGACCGTGCCGTGTGACAACACACACACTCAACTTTCCCATCAGCTTTTTCTCTTCTGGAGAAGGAGAAGACCACAGAGTGAAATGTTTCTAGAGTTTCCTCCCCAATTCCATCACTTCTTTTAATGTACAAGAAGGAGTCATTTGATTGATTTAAGTTGTATGAATGGCAAAATGATCTTTATATTGTTGAAACTGGTCTCCAAGGTTGCCACTTTACACCAAAAAAAAAAAAAATCTATTTGGGCATATAAGTTACTGTGGTCAACAGTCTATACTGGTGTCAAGTAAACTGATTCTTTTTCTTTTCCTTTTGAAGGGAAGGAGGTCCTGAGTCTTAACTTCTTCTTCTTCTTCTTCTTCTTCTTCTTCTTCTTCTTCTTCTTCTTCTTCTTCTTCTTTTTTGGTTTCTCTGTGGCTTTGGAGCCTGTCCTGGAACTAGCTCCTGTAGACCGGACTGATCTCGAACTCACAGAGATCCGCCTGCCTCTGCCTCTCGAGTGCTGGGATTAAAGGCGTGGGCCACCACTGCCTGGCGGTCCTGAGTCTTTTGCCGGCTACATGTACCACTGAGCAGTAGCCCTGCCCATATATCATTGACTATAAGCAATATCTGCTATTTCCAGACATTTCCAGAGATCTTTGCACACCCAGGATGTTTAGGTTGTGTATGTTCAGGTTCCCACCTTCCAACACACACGCACATGTACACAAACACAGGCACGCACCCATGTTTCAAGGTCCTTCCAGTCTAAGTCTTTGGAGGGTGGATTAGGAAATCCTGGTTGTGTGGATAAGCTCCAGACACTCTTGGGTGTCGGCCCTCATCTTCTTCCCTGTTTGAGACCAAATCTCTCTTTTGCTGTCACTGCGCACACAGGGCTGGCTGGCTCGGGGGCTTCTAGGCATTCTCTGCCAGCACCTCTCGGTCGTATCCTGGGGCTGTCGACACACAACTGTGCACAGTTTTATGTGTGATCTGGGGATTTGAACTCTTGATCTCATGTGTGTGTGCCAGGTACTTTACCCACTGAGCCATCTTGCCAGATCCTAGAAGTTTTGTTTTGCATAACCAATTCCCAAAATGACTTGTTCTAGAAAGCCCAGTGACACAAAATATGCAAATGCTCCCTCCAGATCTGGTGACTAACATCGAAGGAGCCTGTAGGAACTGGTGTTCTTGCTTACTCTTCCCTTGGCCATGACTGAAGGAAGGCTCTGGAATCCAGATCTTGCTCCAGTCCATGACCGTGGGACCACGATGAGTTTGACTCAACCTCACAAAGGCGAGCTTGAACCCACACACCCCCACATAGAACTGAGAAGGAACAGCTGTCCGCCAGTGTCAGCGTCTCTTAGCGAGAGGCTGTGAGAGGCCGGTGAAGGCCCGAGCAGATGGGAGCCGAGATGGCCGACCGGCAAGTGGCTGCGAGAGTCCCGCCACCTGGCCCTCTTCCCACAGTCTGGAGGAGGTGTGTGTGGCTGGAGATCCAATTCCGGCTCGCTCGAGGCGGCGGGCCTTCTCCCCACCTCTGACTCTGTGACAGCCAGGGCAGATCTCTCGCTTCAGCTTTTTAAAATCCAGGACACATTTCCCCTCAAAGTCACTAAGTTCCAGCTGCCAGGGAGCTGGCCCTTCACTCTGTTGCCCCACCGCCGACATTATGTCCCCACATACAGGCAAACAGAAGGCCTTCCTCCGTGTGGGCAAGCCCACAAGAGTTCGGAGTCTGCGTTCGGGTCTTGGGGACAGAGGGGAGGATTCACAGGAGCTGGCCAGGAGCCATGCCACTACCCCTGGCACTTGCGGCACCACACGGAGCTGTGCGGCTCCTCGGGACAAAGAGGGGTGTTTTCAGCAGCCCAGCGTTCTGCTGACAAACGCATAATAAACTGACAGAAAGCAACTGAGCAGCATTTCAAAACGCCCCCGTTCCAGGGGAGGCCAAGCCTGAGCGAGGATGGTCACTTTCTGCAGGTGTCAGGCCAGTGTCCCCGCATTTGCATGTATTTGCATAGACTGTCAAACAGTTGGCTGCCTATGAGTCTGAGGAGGTCTGGACACAGCCCAAACCTGTCAGCGCCTTTCTCCTTGCCAGTCAAGGTTGGCTTTAGCAGCAATTAAAACAGGAAACGACTACTTGTGACATTGCAATGGACCCGGCCACAGCTGGGCCGAGTTAAATGGGTAAGTGTGCTCTGTGTAGTGCGAGAAGGTGTGTGCCCACACAAAAGGAGGAGAAGAAAAAGAAGTGACCGGTGGGAAGAGCTGGGAAACACACCAAACACATTCTTCCAAGGAAAAGTAATATTTCACAATTCTTCCCAGCCTGGGTTGTAGTCTGGGGTGTGTGGGCGCACCCCTCTGATGGATACCGAGCCACCACGCAAGAGGACCTCTCCAAACACTGCGCCTTCTATATCCAAAGCTCCGGGAAGAAGCAGCTCCTGAAAGGGAATTTCCACACGGTGCACAGGGCCCTAGAAAGCCACACTGTGCCGCTCGGGGTTGACAAATAGGTGGCCTGGTTCAGAGGGGATGAGAAAATTGAGGAGGCCTTGTTCCCCCACTGCATGGGCCTGAGGATTACAGATCATATTAGCATATGGATTGCGGTGGGAACGAAACAAAAATCAGGGCTTCCACTACTGTAAGTGTGAATGGCCTCTCAGGACGGAGGGGCGGGTGGGGGAAGAAAGCTGTATGGGAGGCAGCAGTTGCTTTTAAGACTATGCGGGATTTCTAGTTTCTGAGGTGCTGTGTTATAGCAGCTTTAAGCAAGACCTAACAATTTGTTAAATACTTCATCTCCAAACAGTGGTGGGCACTACAGTTTCACGAGCAGCAGATAATAGGTTCTGTTTATTCACCGACAATACCGACACTGTTTAGCTCCGGACTGCAAGTGGCTGAGCCATCTGGCTCATATCTCCACAGTAAAACATTGTCCGTGACACAAAAAATGACTACATCCCCAGGACAAACTAGTGTGACCTCCAGATAAAGCCTTCCTCTGAAGCTATGATATCACACTGCACAGGGGACACCAGCACAATTGAATCTGGTCACCAAAAGCCCAAGTGAGATCGGACTATGTAAATGGGATCTCACAGGAGACGTTTTGTCCTCCGCGGCAAACCATCTAGATCCGTCCGCAGCACTGAAACATCTTTCTCATTCACCCCGAGGACAACAGCATGCTTCTTTCGGGGGGTTGGCAGTCTTCTTTCTCCGGCCCCAGGCCGAGGAAGCACACATCCGTGTCCCAGAGGTGGCACCTGCAGTCAGTCTGTGCTTCCAACAGCATGTCACTGACAGCCCCACCTGCACCAGCCTAGGCGCTGATAGTTTACAAACAGCCCTTTCTCTTCCCTGCCAGGGAGAAAACCCAAGTTTGCCAGTTTTCTTCACAAATAGCAGAACAAGTCATCCGCAGCCTTCTGCCACCTGAATGCCTGCTTCATGAGGCAAACAAGTACACACACACACACACACACACACACACACAACCACCACTACCGAGAAAGGGACTGTTTCAATGGAAGAAGTGTCATTCTCCGGAAGAGACCCAAATTCAGTTGCTACTACCAACACATTTGTGTTGCCATGATGGGAAACTTTCATTACAGAAACGGAAAACGGCAATCAGATCCGAAACTGGCTGGGCTTATGTGTCTCGCTCCAGGGCCTTCCGATGCCTGTTTATATTGTTTTGTGTTTTAGAGGGAAACACTCATATGCCTAAAACAGCTTCTACATGAGCTGGTTCATCAAATAACATTAAATTCTTTACTCCGTGCAAAACGGACCATTTTACAGCCAGAGCCACCTGAGGTGACAAGGGACAAAAACGTCATGTTTGGGGATAGACAGAGGAAGGTTGGATAATTTTTCTTTCTTCTTCCTCTTCCTCCTCTTCTTCTTCTCGTTCACTTATTTATTGTTTGTGGGCACATGTGCACACTCATGTGTGCCGCAGCATACACAGGACCACATTGAAGTCCAAGGACAACTTTCAAGGCTTGTTTCTTTCCTTCTGCTACATGGGTCGTCAGGCATGGCGGTGGGTGCTTTTGCCCACGGAGCCATCTTGCTGGTCCAAGTGTTGAATTGTTAAGTGAGAATTTGCTTCTCCATCATTTTGGGACAATCATTTAGCTGTTATTCTCAGTTTGTAGAAAGAAATAATGCTTATTTCACACACTTAGAAAATGGAAAGAGAAATTCTTAACACATGCCTGGACATGTACTATGAGTTTAATAAACAGTAGCTAACGATAATTGTGGCTTTCAAAATCGTAGTAGAAAACTAACCTAGTAGGCATCAGTCATGCACTTCAATGCACATTGATCCTTCAGAAGAGCAGATGCATTAACACTGTTAAAGCTTAGGGTAGAGTCCAAGTGTTTGGCAGTTAGGTTAGAAGGTAGGCTTGTATCCTGTTTCATTTCTGTTGTACAGCTCTCTTTAAGCAGCATGAAGCTGCCCAAAATTTCCTTCAGGTTACTCTTATGACCACCGGGTTTAAAAAACGAGATGCCATGCACGCAGTTGCCACCTGCCACCCACATGGCCATCTGTACAGCTTGAACACTTAAAAGGTCGCCTCGACTTTAGTGCCAACCGGCCTTGGAACCTTAATTCCTTGCAAGTGTTTTCAAAGTAAGTTCTGCACTTATGACAGGCAGTTCTCTAGAAATAATGCTTTGGGTTTGGGGGATTTTGTTTTTTCTATTCTTGTTTTTGTTTTGGAGGGTTGAAGTTTGAAAATGAATCGCTCCCCCTAACCTGTCAATCAGGAGATCCTATCCTGACCTAGGATGTAGGGAATGATTCTTTGTGGAGAAAATGGGTACAAACACCATGTTTGGGCAATTGTAAGCAGAGTTCTGGCCCTTTCCTGCCTAAACTTTCTAAGAGTTCCATGAATTACTTTGTCGCTGACTAGTGGCTTTGTCACCCACCAAAAAAGTCCTGTTGACATTTTCAGTAAAATTTAAAGTGTGCCCGGAATATTAAAGCTAATAGGAATTTCCATGTAGAACTATGGAAAACCTTCTAGATTTTCTTTGTATATGAAATACTCACCATGTATGCATAAATCCTACCTCATATTTGTAGGTAGGTTTGGGTAATGTTTCAGTAACTGTTTTTAAGGCTTAAATTTGAAACATTTGCACGTATTATTTTTCTATTGTAAATGGGAAACTGTCCCTCAGGTCGCTGCCATCAGGCAAAACACCCCTGGCCCTGGATCCTGGGACAGGGAGTGCAGTTAAGGACAGACATGGGTGAAATTACATTTGGAAACACATCTTGGAGCCTAGTTGACTCTGACCCTTTGCTGGTGGCCTTGTGAACTCGAACAGTCTGTCTAGACAGTATTTTGACAGTTTCTAGCAACACGCCTAATATTTACACCTGGTGACTGGGAAACTCCCCTCCTGGGACTGTCTCCTAAGGAGTTCATCCTCCAAGTGTGCAAGGAGCAAAGGCACACGGGAATTTATTACAGCACCATTTACAGGAGAGGGATGGAGATAATCTAAGTGCCCGTCGGTAAGGGATGCTGACAGCCTGTGGCCCTGAAGTTGTCCTTCTGGGACCCAATCCTACTGAGCTAACCTTTTAAGAATGCAAGTACAAGGGGTTGGACAGATGGCTAAGCAGTTAAAAGTGCTGACTGCTCTTCCAGAGTACCCGGGTTCTATTCCCAGCACCGACATGCTGGCTCACAACCATCTGTAAATCCAGTTCCCGGACATCTGAAATGTTCTTCTAACTGCCAATGAGTACCGCCAGAGTACTGGGCATGCACACGGTGCCCAGACATACAACCAGGCAAAGCACACATACACATAAAATAATAATAAAACTTTTTAAAGAATGGAAATACACGTGCTGGAGAGACAGTCCAGGATAAGGACACTTTCTGCTCTTCCGGAGGATACCTGTGACCTCTGTGGCCACCTGTGGCCACCACGGGCACCTGTGCTCACATGCACATGTCCATACTTGGTTTTTATGCGTGTGAGTATTTTTCTTGCACACACGTATATGTGCCATATGCTTACCTTGTGCCTTTGGAGGTCAGAAGAGGGCCTCAGACATGTTTGTGAGCCACCATGTTAGGGCTAGGAACCAAACAAGGTCCTTTGTAAAAGCAAATGCTCTTACAAATGGCTCTTCCTGAGCCATCTCTTCAGGCCCTAAAAAAGTTCTTTTAAAAATTAGAAAAGAATGCAAGTGTGCACGCATGCAAGGGCTTGATTAGATTGTGGGCAAAAACTGAAAAACTGGTCATTACCTAAATTTCCAGCAAGAGGGGACTAAATAACTCGCGGTGCACTCCATGAAAAGAAAGCTTGAGAGTCATTTGCGTAACATCCGACTGGCGTGGTGTCACAAGCCTTTAATCCCAGAACTTAAGAGGCAGAGGCAGGAGGATCTCTGTGAGTTCAAGGCCAGCCTGCTCTACAGAGAGAGTTTCAGGACAGCCAGGACTGTTACACAGAGAAACCATGCCTCAAAAAAAGTGGGGGCGGGGTAGCAAAACCAAAAAGAATGCACTCCACGTTATCCAGAAGGTGGAACGGAAGCCCTCCATTTTTACAGCTTGACTTTTATTAGGATTTTCATTTTTTTTAAACCCAAACACACAATCCTTTCTTGTACTTGAAAAAGTAACACAAATTCAAATACTGTGTTTCCCAGTAACTGTTCATTGTCAGGCTGCAGATATCCTTGGCGTGGGGTACATGAACTTCATAAGGGAGAGGAGGAGAGCTGGCCGGCCAACTTCCTGGATGCCCACTGTGAGAAGAGTCCATGCCAAAGACTGAGTGCACACAGCCAAAGAGGAAAAAAAGAAAAAAAGAAAAAAGAAACTCAAGCCCCTTTCCTAAGAAACCTACTGTGGCATAATAAATCTGTGGTTTAAAATATAGTATAAATGAATGAAATGGCTTGACTTTGCCATCCGTAGGGTTTTAATGATTTTAAATGATTTTATGATTTGTGACTAGTTTTGCAAAATTAATATAGGTCATTTAACAGTGACCTACAGACAGGTACCTTAACCGTTGCTGCTTCTCTCTGAGCCTCAGCTTCCTGGGATAATTGTATCATGCCCTCACAGATTTGATGTCGTGCATTTGGCGGGAAGCTTAGTATGTGCCGTGTCCTGAGCACGCACCATGAATGCGAGCCCTGAAATCTAGCCATTGTGATTTTTGTTGCTATAGTAATCATCACGTTAGCTAATCTGTTTAGCTACTCACTGCCCTTCACCCAGGAGCAGTGAGCCTGATACATCTGTATCTCTGAAAGCATACTAACTCACTACTGGTAAGAATCGTTTGTGGAAGATCGCCACAAGGAGATTTAAATTGACCAGATCTGTACAAACGGAACAAAGACACACTCACTGGGACAGGGACAAGGGCATATTGCTTGCCTAAGATGTCATTAAATCCAAATAATAAAAACACCCACCGTACTTCATGCCAGCTCTTGGTGACCCTGGCCCACAGCAAGGCGTTTTGTGTCAAGGACGTATGGATCCCCTCTCTGGTTTTGGTGGAATGGGATGTAGGTTCAGTGATCAGAATCTGTTTCCCCACCTCTTTCACGTCCATCTTCCTCATTTAAGCCTGAAGATGTCTGAGGTCTCCTGTTTGTGCTCTTTGCACATGGGTGACTTCAGAAAAGAAAGTGACTGAAGTAGAAATCCATCTATGTCATGAGGTTGAAGGGCTCAGCATCTAAGAGCACAGGTGTCCATGCTGTCGCCTCCTGAGTTTATGTTTCTGCTGGGTCTTTGCTCCATCCTTCTACCTTCTCTGCAAGTCATACTTGGTACTTTTTAGCCACCACACCCTGAACCTGAACCTCACATGCACTTTTTATGACTTCACCTGATGATGTCCCTCAAGGAATTCTCTCTCCTCTCTCTCTCTCTCTCTCTCTCTCTCTCTCTCTCTCTCTCTCTCTCTCTCTCTCTCTCTCTCTCTCTCCTCTCTCTCTCCTCTCTCCTCTCTCTCCTTTACTCCAATGCCCACCATCTCTCTCTCTCTCTCTCCCCTTTACTCCAATGCCCACCAGAACAACAAGAAATTATCAGCAATAATAACACCAGGGGCCTTTTCAGCCTTCTAGGGGACTCTGGGTAGCAGGTCACACTTGTGATCAACAATTGGGTGGAGAGAAGAGGCAGTTCTTACTTTTGATTGGACAGCAGTTTCTAGAGGCTCCTAGCTCACTGGAGGCTCTTCTGTCCCTTCACAGGTGCAGAGAGCACAGGGGCCAGGAAAACCCTGGCTGAACTTATTGTAATCAAAGGATCAGGTGGCGCTCGCCTGTAATCACAAATGAGAAGTCGAGGCTGAAGGATCCAGAGTTTGAGGCCAACCTGGGCTTTGCAGCAAGAGCTTGTACTAATTAGCTAATTAATTAGTCAAATAATTGAATATTTGTGACTCAAAGATTGCCATTTAGTATTCATTTTAATTGATGTATGAGTGTTTGCCTGCATACACATATGTATACCACATTTATGCCTCAAACGTCAGCATAGGGCCAGCTGAAGTTACAGGTGGTTGAGAGCCGCCATTTGGGTGCCGGGGATTGACCCAGGGTCTTCTGAAACACCGAGCTAACTTTTCTCCCATCCCAGGACGCACGCTTTGGCCATATCTCTTTTATACTAAGGTATTACTCCTAACAAGAGGGGCTCACGTCATTTCATCTGAGTGTCTCGTTGGTGTCACAGCTAGTAAGGCTTTGTGTGAGCCATCATCTGTCTTTTGAAAACAGCATGTGCTGATTTGGGAAACATAAAGGTGAGGTGTGCTTTATCATCTTTATTCTCTATAGAGAGGTCAGCTGTGTTTCCTCAAAGTCACGAAGTTAGGAAAGTTGAGAGTGAATTTGAATCTAGCCTCTCAGAGCTTTGGCAGTCTTCCGACAGGTTTCTGAGGGTTCAGGGGGTGTTCAGGATGCACAAGCCCTCACTTCTCCCCACTCTTAATCTTGTTTTTCATTTAGGAAATCTTTTTACCTAAGGGTCAAAATAGTAGATAAACTGAAAAAAAAAAAAAAAAAAAACTTCCACCGATGTAAAACTAAAATTTCTTAAAAATGGGGGAGAAAATGAGGACATGTGTGCAACCCCCCAATGAAACAATGACTCCTGGGAGGCCTGTCAAAAAGCACAATGTGTCTCCTGTGATGTCTCCTTCCTGATCACCATGGCAGAAAGGACATGGACCGTGTGCTCTGCCCTGTGACAACAGTCTCAAGTAGAAAGGCACATGGCAGCCACTTCCCCCAGTCTCCCTGTCTTCTAGTCCTCTGGTTGTGATCAGTACCTTGCAGGACAATATGCTTCTCCTCAAGCATCGCCTGTATCCATACCCCAGACCACGAGGATGCTCTTGACGACTCCCCTGCCTCTCCACACCCACCCCATCCAGGAGACACTAAGTCCTTTAGGTCGCAGCTTCTTATTCACAAACATGAGTCCATTTAAAAAAAAGAAGACTAGAAATTTCTCCACATCTATGGGCCGTTCCATGAAACCTCAGTGGTGGCCCTTTCCAGCAACCCGGCACAAAGCACAAACCCAACTCCAGCCGACCGCCGCCACCTCGGACCACCTCGCTGTGCTCCAGATATATCCATTTAATATGGCCCAGACAGGCAGCCAACTGCTGCTTTCAAAAGACAATCTGACAGATCCTATTCACTTTCAAAGTAGCTCTCCATGGCTGGAATAATTATCTTTCATTTCCCTCACTCTGACACCTTCCAATGGATTGTTGACATCTGAAGAGTTATGGGCGAGCTCAGAAGGGCCAGCTGGACTTTCTACCCCTGAAGACACATGCAGGAAAGATTCCCATACAGCATCAGGAATAACTCTAATTTTTTGCAAAGGGGCAAGTTGATCTACATATTAATAGGGTACTCTCATCTTAACTAAAGCTCAAAGAAAGGAGAGGCAGCCCTGTGACTCGTTTGCTCTGAAAAGTTCACTTCTCCCTCCAAACCATCACTGGACTCACAAAACACACGCACACACACACACACGCACACGCACACACACACACACACACACAATGAAAAAGCTCCGTATTTTCAAACATCTCATGTTTGATGCGGTCCTCTGCTGAGGGAGAGAAGGAACCGCAAGGAAACAGCAGGAGGTCCCTCCCCGCGGTTGCATCTGCCCCTAGTGGAGTGTGGCATGAAAATTGCCACAATGGAGTGTGCGTGTGTGCCCTAAGGGTGTAGCTCGGTGGCTGAGTGCTTTTCCAGAAGGCATAAGGTTCTGGGTTCGAGCCCAGGCACTGGACAAATGGGGCGTGTTAGTGGACTCCTGTAATCCCAACACTTGGGAAGTGAAGGCAGGAGGATCAGAGAGTCAAGATCGTCCTTAGCTACCTAGTAAATATAGAGAGGCTAGTGTGGACTACGTGAGACCTTGCCTCAATAATAATAATAACAATTTTATTATTAGTTAATAAATGATTATTATTATTTGTGCCTATACAGCCTCTCGCTGCAGGCAGCTCTAAGGGCTTCTCATTATGAGCATAGGCCTTGGGTGCAGCCCTTTCACATGCTTTCTTTAAAACCCAGGCTAAATGGACGGTGAGCATCTAAGAGGCTTCATGTAAACAATCATATCCAGTAGCAACCATAGATCCCGCCACAAGTGGAACATTCAGTTCCGTATTTTAGAATTCTCTTCTTTCCTTTTTCCTTTCTCTTCCCCACACACACACACACACACACACACACTCTCTCTCTCTCTCTCTCTCTCTCTCTCTCTCTCTCTCTTTCTCTCTCTCTCTCTCTCTCATCCACATCAGGGGACTTTAGCCAACCATTTAGTAATCTGTCAATCGAAGTGCCTGAGTGATCTCAGTATAGGTAGAGGAATAGTGAGGGCACCCAGGAGGTAACTGGGCTCAGTTGTCCTCGGAGCCCAGAAAATAGAGACAGCGGGAAAGAAAACTGAAGACCTGATGTGCTAACCACACCTCAGGGCAGGCCCAGTGCTCAAGAGTAGTTTGGCTAACACAAGGCGAACTCAAGGGCTTTGCTTTCTTTGGGTTTTGTGGGTTTCGTGTGTGTGTTTGTGTATGTGTGTTTCTTGTTTTGTTTCTGTTTTAAAGAAAGAAAAAGAACATAAAGTTGGGTAGGTAGGAAGATGGGAAGGATCTGGGAGGAACTGAGGGCAAGAGAAAGCAAAATACATTGTATGGAAACATTTTTCAATTGAAAAGAAGGATTAAAACAAAAATAAACAAAACAAAAATGGAGACCCAAACTCCAGTGGGAACCGTCCCTCTGTGGGGCTTGAAGCCCTCTGCAAACCTGGAAAGACAGATATGAACAGGGTGGAAAAGGAGCCCCCGCGAGTGGGAAGCCGCCCCAGGGGTGGGCTTCCGTTCAGACTGCGCGGGAGAGTGGGGCTCGAAGGCTGCAAGGAGCCCAGCGCCGGGCCCTTCATCCCCGACACAGTCTTTCGATCAACAGCGCCCCTTACTGGCCAAAGTGGCCGGTGCGTTGTTAACTCACGGGGTTCTGGAACTTCATCACAACCTTACCCTGGAAACTAACAAAGTCCTATCTTTGTAGAACTTCAAACATGCAGAAAGGCAGACCCTGCAATCCTAACTCTAGGGTCTTGGCTACTCCTCTGCTTTATCGGTCTCAACGAAGTCATGCTTCTCTTTGGAGACTGGTTCTCAGAGGAGCCGTGTCTCCTGGGAGACCGTGGATACACACTGTGATCACAGCCGATCCAGAAGCCACAGAGTTCCAGTGTCCCGGGAGGAAAATCTGCTCCTGCATGAGTCAGGTGGACTTGAGTTCTGAGTGGTGGAGATCATGGGCAGTAACTCGAAAACAGAGGCATCAGCCTCTTCCAAGCAGCACTCTGGAGTGTTCCAAAGAAGCCTCTTTATTCCTGTGCGCAGGGCTCCTCAAGCTAACGGGTCGCTCAGTCGCGGCTGGCTGCAGGGCGAGTCTGAGTTATTTTAGGTGAGGGGGATGTCGCAGAGGGAGACAGGCAGGGAGGCAGAGGGAGTTTATTTTGGTGGAGGCACTTTATTTTGCTTTCTTTCCTGCGAGGATGTGTTTCCCTTGGGTAATTTAAAGTTTGTTAAGAACCTGGGAATTCCTTGGAGGATCACCACTGCAAATAAAATAAAGACGTGGCAACACTAGAGGCTGGAGAGAAAGGTGACCCGGCGCAGTGTCTCTGGGTTCTGGGGGTTTGACAACCGGGTTGGCTGAGGTCTTTAGGCAGCTAGGGAAGCTGTTCCTCCTAAACCTAGATCTTGTCCAAACACTTGTTGTGTGCCTAGGTGCCTACCAGTTCTCGTCCCCAGAACCATGCCATGATTCATTTCATTTTGACACAACCACCAGAAGACTAATTTTGAATCCAATCCACATGTGTCTAATTAAAAGAATCACATTGAACTAGCTCCAGCCTTCCTCCTCCCCCCCCCCCCCCTTGGAAAGGAGTTAGGTAAGCTGACTGTTCTGAGCCACGCCTCTTAGACCCTCCCCCCACGCTGTAGCCAATACTTGGACCTCTAGTCAGTAGAACCTGTTCCTTCAAGGTGGCTTTCCTTTGTCTTGCTCAGAAAAACCTTTGTGGCTGCGACACTCTGCCCCTCTTATTCCTGTTTCTCAAGCACACAAACCAGACTGTCATCTTGGTATTCTGGACAGGAAGAGACCCACACTCCGGGGTATTCAAAGGCTCCTGAACTGTCTAGAACAACATCCAGTTTACACTGGTCTGGATGTTCTGCCAGCACATTCAGAGCCTGCAGGTAGATGGAGACACAGGATTGGCTCCTCCAGGCCTCCAGTCTTGCTTCCCACAAAGCTGGGGATCATAGCATCAGCTCTAGACTTTTAGGGAGTCCTTTCTGTTCATCTGCTTTTGAGACAGAGGTCCCTCTGACCCCTGGAATGAGGACAAAGCCAGCCTTCTTTTTAATGCTGCTGGGAGCACCCTGGATCCCCACAGTCTCTGGGGACATAGTTGTGTTTAATCCACATTTACTATGAGTATAGGGCACAGATTCTGAAGTGGCAAGTTAACACATACATTTTTACAAGCTGTTTATCTGTCAGTCATTTTAAGAACAGGGAGGTCGAAAAGCTAACACGAAGAACTTTAAAAAATAAATTCACTTGAGAGGTAAGTGGCTCACATGGCAACCCATCTGCCCTGTCCTGGAACTCACAGAGATCCACCTGCCTCTGCCTTCCAAGTGCTGGGACTAAAGACGGGTGCCCCCACTGCCTGGCTGGCTTGCTGGTCACCTGTTTGTCAACTTGATGCAAGCTGGGGTCATCAGGGAAGAGGGAAGCTTAATTGAGAAAATGCTTCCCTAAGAGTGGCCTACAGGGCAGTCTGACTTTTGCAGCATTCTCTTGCTTAATGATGGACGTGGAGGGCCCAGGCCACCTTGGGTGGAGCCACTCCCGCACAGGTGGCTCTGAGCTGCACGAGAAAGGTAGCTGAGCCACTCATCGGTGCAAATCAATAAGCAGTGCGCCTCCACCATCTCTGCTCCAGTCCCTTCACGCGTGACTGTAAGCAGTGCGCCTCCACAGTCTCTGCGCCAGTCCCTTCACGTGTGACTGTAAGCAGTGCGCCTCCACAGTCTCTGCGCCAGTCCCTTCACGGGTGACTGTAAGCAGTGCGCTTCCACGGTCTCTGCATCAGTCTCTTTACGCATGACTGTAAGCAGTGCGCTTCCACGGTCTCTGCATCAGTCTCTTTACGCATGACTGTAAGCTGTAAGACCTCATAAGCGCTCTCCCCTCGGGAGCTTCGGGTAATGGTCTTTATCACATCAGTAAAATGCAGATCAGAACACCATCACTTTCAAATGCCTGAGTGTGCAGCTCCTACGGAACCCTCTCTCATAACCAAGATAGATTTGTCAAAGGGAAGAAATTAGCCTTGAGGACCTCAGACACCACCCAGATGTGAAGAGTAAACCTTTGCATCACACACCTTCAGAATCCTCCATAACGGTTTGGTTTTTCATGACCTTGGCACTTGATAATCAACATAGCAAATATTTTGCTGGCCTTTCTGTAGTGTGGGCTTTCCATGATTCTTCATTCGATTCTGGCTGTGTGACGTTGGTCCTCATAGAAGTGACGCTTATTTGGTGTTGAGGGGAGCACAGCTTTAGTACTCCCCAGTAGTGATTAATGTCTCTCAGGTGATGAAGGTGATGTTTTTTTGCATGTTTCCACTTCATTGTTCTTTATAAGGAGTTCAGATCCCTACTACTCGGGTAAATGTCTAACAGGTATGGTGGCCACTTGCAATCCCAGCACTCAGAAGGCAGAGAGGCAAGTAATCCTTGGGCAGACTGCTAGCCAGATCAGCCAGAATCGGCAAGCTCCAGGTTCAGCAAGAGGTATTGCCTTCATAAAGTGCAGAGTAAGACACACATCAGCTTCAGACCTTCACACTCAAGCATACACACATGCACATGTGCACACATACATGTGCTCACACGCATGCAAATACATGCATACACTTGCAGAAAAAAAAAGAAAGAAAAAGGAAAATGGAAAATGGACAGCACCTGAGGAGTGAATGGCCCCTGAGTTTGACCTCTGGTTTCCACAAACATGCATATGCACAAACACGCACACATGTGTACATACACAAAATAGACACATGCAAGTGTGCACACATATACACATATAAACGTATAATTACCAAATAACATAGAAAATTTACTTCTGAGTGCATGTTCCCAAAGAATCAAAAACAAGAAGTCAGGGCTGTGGAGATTATTCAGCGGTTAAAGTGCAAGAGTAAGGACCAGAGTTCAGATCCCTGGAGCCCACATAAAGGTTGGGAGGTTGTGCAATGCATCTGTAGTTTCAGCTCTGAAAGGGGAAGACGGACATCCAGAGCAAGCAACCAGCAAAACTAGCCATGTCAGTGAGCTTTGGGTTTGATTAACAATCGCTGCCTCAATTAAGAGCTGTCACAGATGAGTCCTGACACCAGCCTTGAACCTCTACATGCACATAGGTGCATATCCACCTAACCATATGCATGCATATACACACATACATACATACATACACATGCATACAGATACACATGTTTGCATGCACACATGCAAGCATACATACTTGCATACATACACATGCATACAGACACACACATGCATACAGACACACACATGCAGGCATACATACACACATAATACACACACAAGCCTAAAGACACACATGTAGGTATACATACACACATATGTGCATACACACACATACAGATACACATGCAGGCATAAGTACATGCATACAGACACATGCAGGCATACAAACATGCATACATACATATACATGAATACATACACACATGCGCACCACACATACACACAGGAAAATGGGAAGATGAGAGCATTCAGAAGCATTAGCATGTTTGTGTTCATAACAGCACCATCCATAAAAGATAGAAGCATCAACAGATGAATGGGTCAACAATGTGGTACATGCATGTAATGGGATATTATCCAGTTTAGAAAAAAGTCTGGCTCGTGCCACGATGTGGGTGAAATCTCGAAGACACTACACCAAGTGAACCAAGGCAGGTAGGAAAACTGTTTTACAATCCGGTTTACAGGTCTATCTAAAGGACTCACAGAGACTAGAGAGAGACTGTACAGTGCCAGTTGACAGAGCTGGGGAGAAGGCGGGGTCACTGTTCTGTGGGTGCTGGGTTTCAATTTCTCAAATGACAAGCTTTCTGCAGAAGAGGGAAGTGACAGTCACGTGGCAACGTGTGCACACTCAATCCGCTGAATTATGCAGGCAAACGTGACTAAGGTGGGAAGTTCTTATCATGTGATCGTATCATAATTTTTAAAAACCACAGAGCCTATCTTCTTATATGAAAACCAAACGAATTAAGTAGCACAAAGCCTCCACATGGGCCAGAGGCTTCATAAATAACAATATTATTATGGTTTTACCAAGTGATTAGTGATAAGTCCACAAAGCTATGCCCTGTACCTCCTCCAGGAAAACCTTCCAGGCTTTTGTGGTGAGGGGATGGAATGAGGGTGTAGCTCAGGAAAGCGTTTATGTGGAGGCAAATAAGGGGTGGCTGGCAGAGCTCATGACTGAGGGGTTGCAAGGGTTGCTCCCACAACCCCAAACTCAGTCCATTTGAGTTCTATTTCTAATAAAGACCCTGTGTCCAGGGAGCCTGCTGTAAAAGATTTACGCCAGCCTATGAGAAGAATCCATTGGCTCTGCCATCTGAGTTAGCATGGAGTGTAGTTGGGTTATCTTGATAATATCTGGCAGGAAGCAAGAATCGTGGGGATCGTGGGGAAGGGGATTGAGTCTAGCTTAGGGGCTACATTCAGGGTACAGCTGCTCTCAGCTGCCTCAGCTGTCCATCAAAAGGAAGAGCCCAAGTCAGATTGTTACCTGTCCCATGGCTCCTGCTCTGAGGACATTCACAGATGCCCCTGCTGAGACACACACTGTTTGTCTGGTTGGTTCTTACATCAGCTCCCCAAGGCAGTGGCAACCGCAGCAATGTTACAGAGAGGAGACTCAAGACAGGTACATGGCCTTTACTGAATGAGAAGCAGAAGTTGACCAGGAATCAGCTCTTGAATGGAGTTCCTGGAGGCCATTGTTCTCACAGGCAGTCTCTGCCTGTCTCCTGCTAAAAGCTAACACTCCATCTGCATGAGCTTTCCTAGGGCCCTTAAGATGGCTCAGCCTGGAACAGTGCTTGCTGAACAGGCCTGATGACCTGAGTTCGACCCCAGGAACTCATGTGAAAAGCTGGGTGTGGTAGCAAACATCTGAAACCCCATCACTCCTATGCCAAATGGGAGACTGAGACAGGGGAATCGCTTTGAATCTATTTAATCAGCTGGCCTGGAGTATACAGTGTAGCAAGAAAAAGCAAAAACCAGACACCCTACCTCAACAGGGTTGAAATAGTAGACCAATACCCAAACGTTGTCCTCTGACCTCCATACTTTAGCCGCAGAACACCAGTACCCTCCCACATCACACAAAGCTAATAAAGATGATAATGAAAATTCTCATTCTTGTTTTCATAGCTTCCTCTACCATAGCAAGATAGACACTGTTTTTGTTATTTTGCATTTCTGTTTATTGTTGGGTTTTTGTTTGTTTGTTTTAAGATAGGGTCTTCTACAGCCCAGGTTAGACTCAAACTTACTACATAACCAAGGATGACCTTGAACTCCTGATCTTTCTGTCTCTACCTCTCCAGTGCTGGATTATAGAGCTTTGCTCTTGCACCCAGTTTGGGTGCTCAGAGCTACGGTTTCGCACATAGACAAGTACTGGACCAGCTGAGCACATCTGGAGCTTGGACACTTGCAAGCAGTGTGCACGGGCACAGTCATTCAATCCCCCACAATACACCTGCTTGTCAGCCTCCGGCGGGCCTGGGTCCTGCTGGGCTCATTGTAAAGTGAAAACACCAAGCCAGGTTTAGTGGTGCAAGTCTTTGATTAACCACATCAATTGGGAAGCAGAGGTCGGCACATCTCTGTTAGTTTGAGGTCAGTTTGGTCTACATAGCCAGTTCCAGGACAGCCAGAGCTACATAATGAGACCCTGATTCAATAAGACATCAAAAATATCATCTGTGGAAAATGCATTAGATGCACCTGACCACCTCAGCACACTAGGGTCTCAGCTGTCCCCCATCACAATCATATGGTTGTCTGTGAGCTTCTGTCCTAGCTTGGGTTTCTATTGCTCCAATGAAACACCATGACCAAAAAGCAAATTGGAGAGGAAATTGGTTTACTTGGCTTATACTTTCAGATCATAGTCCATCATTGCAGGACATCAGGACAGGAACCCAAATCAGGGCAGGAACCTGGAGGCAGGAGCTGATGTAGAGGCCATGGAGGGGAGCTGCCAGGCTTGCTTTCCCGGGCTTGCTCAGCCTGCTTTCTTATAGAACCCAGGACCACTAGAGCTCAGGGATGGCACCGCCACAATGAACTGGGCTCTCCCCCAATGCCCCATTGATCACTATGGAGAAAATGCCTTACAGCTGGATCTCATGGAGGCATTTTCTCAGCTAAGGCTCCTTCCTCTCTGATTCTAGCTTGTGTCAAG
Source organism: Arvicola amphibius (assembly GCF_903992535.2). Taxonomy (NCBI): domain Eukaryota; kingdom Metazoa; phylum Chordata; class Mammalia; order Rodentia; family Cricetidae; genus Arvicola; species Arvicola amphibius. The sequence continues at coordinate 7,054,047 of NC_052056.1, read as the reverse complement.
TTCACACACACACACACACACACACACACGAAATCCTGCTCATACAGCTTCAGTTCATGTCATCACCCACCACAGAGAGAAAGGGAGAGGGAGAGAGGGAGAGAGAGAAAGGGAGAGGGAGAGGGAGAGGGAGAGAGAGAGTTTGGGAAAGGTTCAAAGTTAAAACTTGTGGTTATGGTTTCTATTAAGTGGGGATTGACTTCACATATCAAAGGGAGAAAAAAGACAAAATATCACGAAGAGTCTGGTCTGCTGCTTCTTGGGCTAGAGATCTGGATAACAGCAAGATGTCTTGATTGCTAACTCTGGCTGACTGAATTGCTGGGCAGGGACATTTGATGTCACTCTTAATTCTTTGAGTCCATAAACCATCGGTGGCAGACACCTAAGAGGAGGATTCGGCATTAATTAGCTTCATGTTTGTGCACGTGGGCAAGCACATAAACACCATTCTCCTTTTCCACGGGGAGAACGAACTAGAAATTTCTCATGAGTTTGCTTAACATACTCCCAGAGAGGAGACAGAAGCAAAGAGTCAAGAACTGCTTTGCAGAATTGGATGCTGGGTAAGACGGGAGAGGGTGGGTGGGATGATGTCTGAACTGCCAAATGAAGACAAGTACAGGAGATGTCCACTCCTCTCCTCCCCAGCTGACCTCAAACTGGACTACCGTGTATGTAAGAGAAGGCACAGCGCATCGTGACCAAAGGGCACACTGGGACCATTCCGCTGGCCGAAGGGCACACTGGGACCATTCCGCTGGCCGAAGGGCACACTGGGACCATTCTGCTGGCCGACAGTGCGTGCTCTGAGCAGTAGCACACAGACTGGAAGAGTGAGTGCCGCCTTCCGATCTCTGGTTGTGTTTTACATGGGTTGACACCGAAGACAGAAATCTTTTCTAACTACAGGCTACAAAGCGTGTATCCAGGGCACACTGATCCATGATGTGATTCTGTAGCCGTACATGCAGCTCAGGAATTCTTGCCCAGTGTCGCCAGCAACACAGCACAAAAGCCTCCACCAAATGTAATTTTACCTCCGGCTGCACCTCATTACTGAGCGGATAGCTCCTTTCCTGCAAACAACGCCTGGTTTCTCGCATAACAAGGAGAGCCGTGGTGTCTGTATCGAACATATTCCTCAGAGGATGAGAAATCTCCAGCCAGGGAAGAGGGGCTCCTTGTTAAGCGCTGGGAAGAGGCTGAAACGTGTGTGCGTGCCGCCTTCCAGAACCGCCTAATTGCCCATAAATGTCATTAAGTTGAGAAATGTTTTCCACCAAATTAGCTGCAACTCATGATGCCTAATTAGCTGGGGGATCCGGAAACTAACCGTATCAGCCCGTGTCTGAGAAAACACGTTTAGCGGGTGACTTTGGGCCAGCAACAACGTGGAGACAGGTAAGTATCTGTCAGCCAAGCCTGAGCCCAGCAATTAAGCACAGCATCTCTTTCTTTGGTGCCAAGAATTTCACACCTCCCTCCCAGATTTTTTTTTTAAAGTCAGGGAGAGCGAGGGCTTCCCTGGAATTCATTGTAAGCCTACAACATAGGCTTGGAGTGCATCGGCAGTGAGCTCAAACATTTCGGTGGAAACTTGGTAGACGACTCTTGAAAGGTGATTCAGTTTTCAATCTTCCTCAACACGGACAGAGTAAGCCTTCCCTGGTAATTAAGAGTAAAGAACGCTCACGTGGCTTTATTTTGCTGTGACCCACTAAGTAACTGCCACACAGGATTCTTTGACCCAAGTGACAAACACATCTGCACATATGCAGAAACAGCCCGTGCTGAGACGAAACTTGGACCCAGCTCTGTCACCCTACCCTGGAACCTAGGCTCCCTGTGGGTCTGCGCCTGACTTGGTGAACATGCAGAATCCAGGCTCCTCAGATGGAGAAATCTCATCTTTATCTTCATCTCCTACTGAATTCGGATGCAAATGAGTCCTTTGCAGCGCTGTGCCTTTCTCACGGTTCAGAACTGCTGGGGACCCTCCGTGAATCCTGTTGACAGTCACCTCATTTCAGGATCACGCACGCCAAAATTGCCTTCAGCCCTTGCTATGCAATGTGTCCTCAAAGAAATGCACAACTATTATCACAGACGTTTTTAAATGTATGTTCATTGCTGTATTTTAATGTCATTGCTTCCTTTATATTTAAAAATATGACTCTGTGGGTAAAGAAAATGTACATATTTGTAGTGGAATTTTATTCAGTCATAAAGAATAAAATCATGTAAAAATCGTGGCATTTACAGGAAAATGGGTGGAGCTAGAGATTGTGGTAAGGAAACAAGATTCAGAAAATATCACGTTTCCTCTCAGATGCAGTGCGTGTGCATGGGGGACAGAGCAGGGACCATGAGGGGGAAAGGAGACATCTCAAGTGGGGGAATGAGATAAACATAGAAACAGAGAGGTTGTATTTGGGAAGAGAAAGGGGATCAGCAAGAGGGAACAAGGAGGACAGAGGGGCGCTCTGGGGGGAATGAATAAGAAAGCGTAATGGCAATATTTATACAAAATGTAATAATGGAGCCCATTACTTTGTATGCTATCTTTAAAAATTAATTTAAGGGCTAGTGATACGGCTCAGTGGGTAACGGTGTCTGCTCGCAATCCTGACAACCTGAGTTCAATTTCCTAAAACCCGTGTCAAGGAAGAGGGAGAGAACCAACTCCACGAAGCTGTCCTCCAACCTCCGAGGGTATTCGAGGTCAAACACATCTGTGCACACGCGTGTATGCAGACATACACAGGGGAATAAATACTGTTTTGGAAATTTAATTTAAAACCGTTTCTGAAGGGTGTTCTGAAGCCTTGTCCAGACAGACAGCAGAGAGGAAGGACAGATACCTGTCAGCAAGACTGGGAGTCCACGGGGAAACTGTGAGCAAATGTGTTCTCGGGGACCATCATCACCTAAGTTCCTTTTAGCTCTGAGCTAGGTTGGCTCTCTGCTCTGAGCTCAGGTCCTCCCCAGCTACCCAGTCCTCCTCTATCAGTCCGTGGTCTGGTTCTCTAGGTCAGACTGAGAGCTTCGTGAAAACATTCATTGCTGGAGGTCCAGCACCCAACCTCAGAGCTGGAAGGATGTGCACCCAGCACCTGACCCAGAGTTGGGAGCATGCATACCCGGCACCCGACCCAGAGCTGGAAGGATGTGCACCTAAAAAAGAAAGCAGCACTAGAGAGGGGGCCCAGTGAAACCCAGCATGCGCCCACAGGGCCCTGCCCGCTTGGCACCTCTCAAGTTCTCATGCACTGTGTGATAGCAGGTGAGTAGTGTTTGCATTGGTTGTGAGAAGCATTCCTGTCATCCCCCAGGCAGGCTAGGGAAGCACTTAAGAATCCACAGCCGAAGAGGGAGTTGAGAATTTGGACGGCACAGATAAGCAAGCAGTAAGAGCCCTTCGGTTGCTACAGGGAAGGACACAGGGTGTTTGGACCCAGGGAGCATGGCTAGCACCATGGTGGGCTAGCTAGTTTATCTTAGGAGCAGGAGCAGATGCTGCTGAATGAACCTAATTTAACGGCTTCAAGGCTGGAAAGGTCTTCCATAGGAAGAGCTGGCCGTTCTCAACTGAGAAAAGGCACCCAGAGAACCAGTAAAGTGTGGAGTTTGGGAAAGCTCTTTCCAGAAGGTCAGGTACGTTCAGAGAAAATGCCCCTTGCTAGTCTGGCTTCCTCTGCAGCTCCCTCCAATGAACAGACTTTTAAAGCTACATGGTGTCCAACACACAGACACAACACTCCACCAGAGCTGGGGCCAATTACAAGGCCACTCCTAACCCACCCTACAGGAGAATGTGTTCCAGAGACCCGGAAACAGGATTGAGTCTCAAGAAGATGTTTGAGGTTCCACTCAAACTTATCCCGAGGTGACTGGATATATAAAGAATGTCCCCTTTGACGGTATCAAGAAGGTGGGCAAAGAAAGGTGAGGCTGTGAAGGTCGAGGGTTCACTGAAGCTATAAACACTGGGAAAGGGAGAAGCCACATCGTACTCGGGGCACCAGAACATAAACCCGCCCTTCTCTGGGCCCAAAGCTAAGATCATGCACTCAGGAGCTGAGATCCGTGTGTGTGTTCAGTTTGTCCAGGGAGGCTACATCAGTCCAAATGACAGTTGCCAAAATTGGGGCCCAGGCTCCATCCGGATGTGGGAATGCAGTCCCATGACTTGGGCTCACGGTGACAGCAATGACCTGAGAGTCTGTGTGACTCTCATTTATAGCTTTATTCTATATTCATCTTTGTGGACAAGGGATTGTCAGTATTCTCTGACATAGTAAAGTGAAGATTTGGACATTCTCTGATCGATGTTTCCACATGAAAGTATGCTGGCAAAATGGCTCAAAGTGCTGCTTGTGAGATTTAGGACGTAGGGAAAATCCAAACACGTTAGTGGGTGCGGTACAAAGAATGAGGGCTTCACTGATTAGACATAGTAGGGCACACTGATGGCACTATAAAGCTGTGATATAAAACAAAGCATTGTGATAAAAAATAATATCTAACTCAGAGACAGTTCTGGTATTCCAGTTCGCTAAGGTCCATCATCCCCCAACCTGTAACTCCATCCGGAGGAAAAGTGACCACAGGAACTTACAGAATACACATGCACTTAAGGATAACTAAGGAGGGATCCTCTTCTGTTTGTAAGCTCCCTTCTCCTGGAGAAACAGTGAAGAAAGCACCACAACAGTTCCATGAAGATGACGTGGCCGTCTGAGTAGCTGGGGTGGGAGAGTGGATGGGTGGGTGTCTCAGTCCGCCACGTCGGAGTACAGAACCAAACCTCAGTGCCATAAAACAGTGACCCTGTATCTTCACACATGTGTCTATGTGTCTTGGGTTGGCTGGAGCTGGCTGATGGGAGCCGAGCTGAGTAGCTCTGCTCTACACCTCATCCTCATAGACCCACAGACTGGCCAGATGTGCCTGTCCCTCGGCACCGGCAGAGGTGCAAGAGAGCCAGCCGAACCTGACAAGTTCTACTGAGGTCTTGGATCACTTCCTGTCCTACTCATATCCCATTGACTCATGGCATAGGCCACCCCAGGCTCCATCATCACACCTAAAGCCATATGGTAGGGTGACTATAAAGGTGAAGACATGGGAGGCTTTCAAGGGGGTTCTTGGGGGCAGGGGCCCTGGGAGGTGCCCTAGCTGCTTTTCTTGGTGAGACAAGGAACAGCTTAAGGAAGGGAAGGTTTGCTTCGGTTCACAGTTTGAGAGTACCGTCCATCATGGTGGGAGGCCATGGCAACAGGAGCTTGAAGCAGCTGATCACATCGCATCTGCAGTCAGGAAGCAAAGAGGGATGAAGCTCAACTCACTTTTTCCGTTTTGATCAGTCCAGGACCACAGCCCACGGAAGGATGCCACCCACATTTAGGGTGATGGTTCCACGGAAATTAACCTCCATTAACACAGTCTAGAAAATCCCTCACAGACATGCCAGAGATTTGCCTCTAAGGTAGTTCTAGATTCCAGCTGACAATGAATATTAAACATCACAGGAAACAGAATTAGTACTTCGTAGTGGTACTGGTGGCCACGTTAGACGACATCTATCCTCTTTCTGTATCTCTGTTTGGATTTCCCGCCTGGCTTTACTCTGCTAAGCCATTGGCCAAAACAGCTTTTTTCATTAACAAATAAAAACAAGGCATATAGAGAAGAACTTTCCATATTGGATTTCCTTACAGAATATGGTCCAGGTAGCCCAACAATGACGGTTTCACACTGGTCAGGATGAAAATCTAGTGATTGTTCAGCACATGAGACTGACTGTCTTAGAGGTCCAATCTAGCATTTAAAGGCCTGGAAGATTCCTGGAGAGCTACTGAGCTCAATGCAAGCATCCCAAAGAAGCTGGTTCTAGTACTGGTGAAGGAATGCTGTCACAGCAGGTTTGATGAACTTGCCAGCAAGAAGGAAGGCAAGCAAGCAAAAGCCAAGTTTCTTCCACAGCCTTTCATTTGGGCTGTCACCAGAAGGTGCCACACAGATTTAGGGTAGGTCTTCCTGCTTCAAATAATCTGATCAAAAAAATCCTTCATGACTGCGGGGGGGTGGGGTAGCACATGGCTTTAGTCCCAGCACTCGAGAGGCAGAGGCAGGAGGAACTCTGTGAGTTCAAGGCCAGCCTGGTCCACAGAGCAAGTTCAAAGACAGCCAAGGCTTCACAGTGAAACTGTCTCAGGAAAAATAAAAGCAAATCCTTCACATGAGTGATCAGGAGTTGGGTTTTTGTTGATTCTAGATATAGTCAAGTTGAAAGCCAAGGTCAGCCGTCACAATCCCCATCCTTGGAGAAACAATTGCTTAACTTTCACCTCATACCATTGGCTGGAAGAAACCCTTAGGCTACAAACTCTTGACTGTTGAACTTCAAGCCAACCAAGCTAAGGTTCAGAGGGCAAGAGGAGTGAGTGACCATAGACCTAAAGGTACAGAAAAGAAAGCAAAGTACACCTCGGTTAGGCGTGGCCCTGCCTGTGACACACTAGCCGTGAAAGACGCAGGCTGGAAGTGCTTGGGGTCACCCCACGCACCGTATGCATCAGGGTGTTGAGCAGTTGAGTTGTACTTGGGGTCACCCCATGCACCATACGCTTTGGGATGTCAAGCAGTTGAGTTTTCAAAGTTGTCATCTGCAAAAGAATAGAAATCCTAAATACATGGCTGGGAAGGTTTTGGAATCCTTTCCCAGGGCTAACATTTATCACTTAACTATGCATGAATTCATTCATAAAAATTAGCTAACCCTGAAAAGTAACCCATAGACCACAGGACTGGGTCTGTCCACAACATGAGCAAGGAGAAATCAGTGGATTCATTCGTTCATATTTAATTGTTTTAGAGAGCTGCCATGATTTCATCTCTTCCTAAGCCTGTGTGACCCATGCAGGAACTGCGTTGGTTCTTACCTCTCCCCCATCTCTGCTGTCTACTCTCCTGCTCTACACCTCCAATATCTGTACCGCTCCAGCACCAGAGACTACACAAAAGCAGAACGAAGCCAGGTGAGGAACCTGGAAGCCAGAAGCAGCGGTTGCTGCCGACGTCCTGTTAGTCAATATCCCAGCTGTCTTGAGAGTGTTCTGACGATGTGCGATCCATTTTCCTATCTCTGTGATGAGACAAGCTAACTTTACATAGGAAACAGCTTTCCTGAGCTCAGAGATCTGAGGGTCAAGGGCATGGAGTCAGCATTAGTTCTGCTCTGGCGAGAGCCTCACATCACCTCACAGGACAGCTTTCAGAGGCTGAGACCTCAGGGGGACAGAGAGGCCGAGACCCCGCAACAAGACCACACCTTCAGTGGCCTCCCTTTGGGCTTCACCTTTCAAAGCTTCCACCCACGTACCACTATCACGCCAGCTTACGTGTACTTAGGGACAAACCGCACTAAACCACAGTGGGCCGTGAGGCCACACTTGGCCTGAGCATACAATAAATGTTATGTGCTAAAGTGTTCACGTTCTCAGATGAATGGTGGGGAGGAGCCCAGCTTCCTTGCCCCTGCCTGATTGTCACTCACTGTCCCTCAGAGGACCCCAGGACACAGATTTCTCATGGTTGTGACTAGTCTGATAGCCCACTTTTCAAGCTGGGTTTGCTTCTCTTGCAAGAGTTACCCCCCTTACAATATTTCCCAGAATCGTCTCCCTAACATGTTCTTTACCCTGGAGTCTTTGCTTGCTTCAATTTCACTCTAGATACCACACTGATGTGTCACCGTCTGCGTCCTGCTTGTCTGCTCCGTAAGATGTGTTCTTACAAGGCCGTCTTCATCCCTCGTACACAGGAAATTCAGTCAGCTCTCAGCTGGGTTGGAAGACATCAGCTGCCTCTGTGAAAGACGGGAAGTTTTTCCATAGAGCTTTCCGGAAGGGGAAAGCCAAACTGACCTTTGGCTTTTTGGGCCATTGTAGAACAGAGTCTTGTCCAAGAAGAGAAAGGAGTGGTCAGGCAGGAAGCCAAAAGGAAGGGACGAGGGAAAAAGACACCAAAATCTGTCAATGTTACGACAGTAGTGGAAATTGCTGGACGGCCTTTACAGGACAGGGAGGACACCTAAGGACACAATGCTCAAGAAAGGCCATGGTACAGCATCTGCACAGGATTTAAGTAGACTTCACTTTTCTAGGCCATGGGACTACAATGTAGCCATGAAGTTGATGGGGGTAAAGTTGATGCATTAAATTAGCAAACACCCCCCTTTCTCGGGAGACTCCCTTTCAGCAACATTTGCTGTTAGAACACCGAAGTTACGGGAAGGATGAAGCATTCAGTACTCCTTGGGTGAAAAAGGCAAGGGAAGCTGTGTGTGGCCCCTGGTGGCTTCTTGGTTTATTCCATTGTTTCTGGGCTCCGTAGCCTACCACATATGGTATGTAATATTATCCAAACACCATCACAGGTGGACAAAGGGGCAGCCATATCCCCAGTCTTGGTTCTGTGCCTCATTTTAAAGCACTGAACTTCTTCCATGTCATTTTTGTGCCCCAAGAGAAGAGTGAAGGAAGCAGAGGCAGGGTGGCCATTACAAAAACCAGCTTCGGCCACAGCTCCAAATCACATATCAATTATAATATGGCTTTATAATTAGGGGCTGTGCACAGCAGGTGTTGAGCCTGCCATTCACACATCGGTAAGGCGAGGAGTGAAGAGGCTGTGTTTTGATCTGTTTCCGCTACTAGGAGAACCTATGTGGTGCATCTGGCTCCTGTAAGCGGCAAACCGTTCTGGTGCACCATTTGGAATAAAGGAATCAAAAAATGCAAAGTTCCTATAGATGCCAACATTTCACTTTTTAAACTCTCCTCTCTCTCTCTCTCTCTCTCTCTCTCTCTCTCTCTCTCTACACACACACACACACACACACACACACACACACACACAAAGGTAGACAAGTAATGAATTTACATCAAGTACCCCCCCCAGGAGATCCGCAATGGAAATGGCCACTGGCTCTTAACCACAGAGTCCAACATGTAGCATCCTTCCGGTGTCTGATTTGGAATTCACTTCTCCACAAGACAACAGCCCTTTGTTACACTTCAGACGCTCACTACCTTGCCTTCTGGCTGGCCACATCCCATGGACCGTGTATCCTTAGAACAATTCTAACTCACCGAAAGACATTGAGACAGCTGGTCAAAGGGAGCCAACCACTCGAAGTCACTGAACTGACACCCACACACCTCTGGCCCCAGGATCCTGCTGTCTGCTGCCGGCTGACCTCTGTGGCTGCCAAACCAGTCTCCTTCAGAGCGGAAGGGGCCATCTCTGGAGCTGCCCCAGGTACCTGTTGACCGGCCTCTCTCCCCCACCCCCTCCAGCACAAAACCTCACTGCTGTCAGTGACACATGCTTCCTGGTTCATCTGGGTGGCCCAGCCTCATTAGGAGGGGATTTGGTGTCTGTTAGTTAATTGAGGCCCGTTCCTGCCACCTGCCACTCGCGGGCCTCATCTGCACACTAACTGCTCCTAATTGTCATCATACGGTAGATCCCCGCAACAACTTGAGAACAGGTCCTCCGAAGTCCGTGCAGGCCCCAGGATATTGCGGGAATCAGGCTCTTGGAAGCATCGGGTGTGGTGGCAGTTAATCAGAGGCCAGAGGTTTGGAGAAGAAAGGCACCTTGGGCTAACATCTGTCTTGCTTTGTGAATCGGGAACACAAAGCCTTCCTCTCCAGATAGAGTCTGAGCCCAGATTGCATGCACAGTGTACCGATACGGTTTGCATATTTGTGTAAGAGTGCAGGCCGTATGTGTGTTTAACCAAGAAAGGCTGGGGTGTAAAGGCAGTGGCCCCCACCTTGTTGGAGTAGAAAAAGGCTAGAGAGGGAGGCAGAGGAAAAATTACAGAACGACTCCCGGGAAGAAAGTCAAACACCCAGGAAAGGAAAGGATGGGGGCAGGGAGGAGGACCATGGCATTGGAGAGCTGGGGAGACTTCGATGTAGAGACAGGATGCCTATCTGGTAGGAAACAGATGTCTGCTCTAAGACACAGTGTCAGGGCCCTATACCCACAGAAAGGGAGAGAAAGGGGCTGTTACCAACCAGACCCTTGTCACCAGCTCCAGAAATGTGCCTGTCTCACCAGCTCACCACAAACGTGCCAGAGGGGAGGGCAGGTGTACGCGGGAGAACCAAGTCCTCTTCTGCCGGGCACTGGGCCTCCCACTCTGCACACTTATTCTTAGGGTTTCTCCCACCGTGTAACAAGTTTTTAAAATACTCGACACCACCAGTGTTCTTTGAAGTCTCTTTGAGGAATCTCCCAAGCTTTCGGAGATCCTGTGTATGCTTGCTGTCCACGCAGCCAAGCGTTAACTTGTCCCGAGCAGCCTCATGCTGCACCTGTGTCTCAGGAAGTCAGCCCCAAAGCTCCTCTTTTCACATCTTGCCCAGAGGCTCCCAGCTCTCCGAGTCCCCCTCCTCCATGTCTGTCCTTCTCTGGATGTCACTCACTACCTTCCCTGCTTGCTTCCTCCAGCCTGGGAACCCGAGGGGCCTGGTCTAGGCTGATTCCAAGAGCTGGCAGATTTCAGAGGAAAAAAAAAAAAACAGGAAAGAAAGAATGGCAGTTTGACACCACACTGTCACAGTTAAAATGGGCCCGGCGCGTGACCCGGGCTTGGACACTGATGCCTCGTGCCCAATCACAGCTGAGGTTGCATCTGCCACGGTTCATGGCCGCTGCTCCATGCTGGGGGACCAGATGCCTCTGTTGATGCTGCTCTCCTCCCGGCCTTCTGCCGGACACGCGGCCGCAAGACACAGCCTGGCCACCCGTCATTGGACATCATCTGCCTCCACAGCCTGCCCCTTCCGCACATTCCTCCGTCCGTCCCTCTCTGTCCCCACACCTCTCCACAAGCAGAGGAGATAGTCCTTAGAGTTTGACCCGAAGGAGCCAGGTAGAATAAAAGGCTAAACCAGTGAGCATTTGATTCCTGCCACGTGCAAAACAACAAAGAGTGCTCAAAGATGGGGCCAGGAGGCCAGCAGCACGGCCTGCTCTCTGTCCCCCCACCAAACTCCTGTTTAAATGTCACAGTGGTCGTTGAGAATGTTGGCATTAGAGAACAAAGTTTAAAGGCTATGCACTTAACCTCCTTAGTGAGTTGACCTGTTTTGTGGAAGTTTGGAGGCTGGGAGATAGAGGAACCAAGCCAGAAGCTCACTGTCATCCATGTGACTTCAACATGGATTTGGGTTTTGAATTTTAAGTACATCTTCCTAGAAACAGCATCTTTTCTCTCTGAAATCCCTGCAGGACAGGCAAGCGAAGCTCAGCCTGTAAAGGCACTTGTGCCTAGTCTCGTTTGTCCAGGACTGTTCAAAGGGCCAATGGCTGACTTGTGCACTGTCCAGAGCCCCACAGCTACTGGCAAGAAATCTCAGAGTGATGGCCCCACCCACTGCTCTTTGACTCCGCCCATAATTTCCTGTGACTCCGCCCACCATTCTGGGACCATACATTTGACCAGAGGGCACAAGGTGGTTTCCACTGCAAAGCTCTGTCCGGGTGCCCAGGTGACAGCTGTCTCTCACATGCCACAGGTTGTTCTCGTTGGGGACTAGTGTGTCACCATGACTCTATGGAGATTCACTTCCTCTCCTCACCCACACCTTGCTGCTGAACACATCTCTGTCCAAACTCGATTTCAACACTCGTCCAGCAGAGCCTGAAACTGCAGATAGACCCCAACCCGACAGTGCTATTTTTCTTACACGTGAGACACACGATAAAGTTCGGCCAATAAGTTAGACACTGTGAAAGTTAGCAATAACCAATATACAATAGCAGGGAGACAGGGAAGCCTTCACCAGTCATAGCAATACACTGTGCTAAGTGCACGGGATGAGACCTGCTAAAGATTGGTTAACACACTAACTGAACTCTTTAGAATGGGGCTGCAGAGGAGGATCCTGAGATTGTGGCTGCGGTCAAACAGTTTTCCTGATGGCGTTGTGTTTGAGCCAGAGATGCTTCGGAGAAATGCGCCAGAGGGGAGAGGGGAGAGTGGGCCGTTTGTAAAGAGGAAAACTGTGGTCCTCTCCACCACTGAGCACATGCTACAAGCCACACATGGCCCTGAGTAACAGAGACAAATGAAGAAGACTTCATTCCCTTCCCCTAGGTGTGATGACATTTTTATTGAGAAATTTGCAATAGAAGCCTCATGGCGATTTAACAAATGAGGCTTCAAAAAACAGCGCTTCTATAATCTGGCAGTTAGCTAAATATAAATGTCAAACACAGACAAACAATTTGTTATATTTAGTCCTTCACGATTCCCTGGGACCAACGTGTATGCTACAAGATTCAGGGTGACCATTGTATCAATACTCCTAAATTTAGAAATAATGTTTATCATTCCTCAGTACATAAAAAGCACCCAGTAAGTGCTCTGAGTGAATTAATAAAAAGCAATTGGGTTAGTAGATTTGAGTTTATACAAACCAATATGATATGATCTGATATATATATGATACAACACGATATAATCAATGATGTAAGGCTACATATGCTTTATGTCATCTTTTCTGAACAAGATCAACTAATAGTGATAATTTTAGATACTCATCACTCAGAAACCCTATCATGTGCTTTTTCTTTTGGAAAGGACTTAACACCCAAGCCAAAGCTCCTTACACAAGGTGATAACAAAACAGGGACGCATGTAGACCGATCAATGCCATGTCAACACCAGGAAGCCTTGGGTTTTTCCAGACACTGTCTGTCCCCTGGGCTGCTGCTGCTGCTGCTGCTGCTGCTGCCTTAGTAATATTGTTATTTCTGAGGTTTCTCTGCTCAGGACAACCCCATGTATGTCTCCAAAGACAAGGCAAACAACAACCCAAGAATTCTAATCATTCTCTTGCTCCCAAATCCCTCCTCCTGTGTGTGCATCTCATCAAAGTCGGGGTGTTCATACAACACATGGCTCATGGTTCAGCACCAAGGACACCTCCCAGCCTTATGGGCCCTGCTATCCTCACTCCGTTCCCATAAAGGTCAAACAGGGCTGGTGAGTCTGACTCAGCTGGTGAAGATGCTTGCTACCAAGTCTGACAGGCTGAGCTTAGTCCCAGGCATAAAAGCCCTGATTCATGCAAGCTGTTCTCTGACATCTCCATGTACACACATAAACAGACAAAATATGAAGTTTATTGTTATGATATTAATATTTAGTAGTATCAATCTAACTTATATGTCTCAAAGATAAGCCATAAAAGACTAGCTGAGAAGTTTTCATTTATAATATAATAAAAGGCACAGATGACCTGCCTGGGGCCTCCAGGAAGTCTGACTGCACACGCTCCTCTGCATTGTGTAGATGATCTGGGTGGGGAACCTGCCTGAAGGTCATGAGTCGGGAACTCCGTCCTACCGACTGCACCTCTTCTAAGTTGTGCAGATTTATAGCTAGACTTGCTCCGTATCTCTGCTAAGACATTTCCCCTCTCTGATAAATGCCTTAACCAGCAGGATTTTGAAAGAGTAGCTCTTTGGGGATTTATACATTATCAGCTTTCAAAACATTCTCCCTTTCTTTTTACCCACACCTCAGGCTAAACAAGATCTGGATCCTCCATCTTTGTCAGGTCTCTGTGCTAGGGCTCCTCGTGTCTATCACCTCGTGTCTGCACACATGAGCCTATTCTGAGCTTTAACCCTTATTGCAGCGTGTTGGGAGGAGAGATCTGGTGGGAGGTGGTTAAGTCACCGAAGGGGTGGGGGTGTTTATAACACAGTCACGATTTTCTCCAGTTACGAACGAGGCAGAGCAGGAGTCAGCCCCCTCTCCTCTGTTTGCATGCCGCCATTGGCTTTCACACCGTTGTCTAAAGCAACGTGAAGCCCTCGTGAGAGGTGGCTAACAGACCTTGAACTTTTCAGGCCCTACAACAATCGGCCAAAATCACCTCTCTTCTTTATCAGTTGTTCAGTCTCACACATTGTTAGAGCAACAAAAACAAAAGGAAACTGTCACTTTCGTTCACTTCCATCTATTTATCTGAGTTATTCAACCAAAATAACAGAGTAAAATATTTTCAGACAACCGCAGTAAACCATGCTTCACCGTATACATGTCCCTGTCCTAAAAAATAAGACACGATTCCCATCATTCCCTGCAGCCCACCAGACGTTCATTGTCCCTCCTGCTTGTCCGGGAAGAGTTGGAAGGAACCGCTGTGAATTTTACAGACGTCACTGCGCTGTGACAAAGGTCACCGGCTCCCTGCACCACCTGCCTCTGACTCCCACCAGAAGCCATCATTCCTGATTAAAGCAAACACTGTCAGTTCAGCCATAGCCCAGGCCATTCGGGTCCCCCCCCCTCTGAAAACGTTGCCAAACAGCTCTTTGACTGGGTCACGTTAGGTCGCGGTATCCACGGGCGGACAAAATGGAGTAAAAAATTTTATGGGCCACTTGAGACCTCTTGGTTCGGCAAGGAACAAGCTAGGTCCAAGTCTTTTCAGAAACTGCCTGCATATGGAAACTTCCCCAAGACTTCTCCACCCCTCCTCAGCCTGTGTCTCTGCCCATCACTCTGGTCAGCCCAGCCAGCGGCAGCTATTCTCCCTCAGCTCCCGTGAACAAAGAAAATTTCAGAGCGGGGGTTTCTCTCCATTGTGACAACCGCAGAGAGGCCTTCATGGAACAGGGTGGAGTTGGGTGGGTGGCCTGTGTCCTCTCCAGAAGGCATTATCTTTCCCAAATGCCTGTGAGCCTCCACGTAGCGGGGCTTGACTTTGAGGAGTAGTATGTACACGCATACATATGCACTAGTCTCACGCAGAGGGCCCCTACCATCCTGCACATTTAAGTCTGTTCTTGCTGGTGCTGGCAACCACTGGAAGCCTCAGAGCAAGAGAGTGAGCTGCCCTCAGCTCTGTAGGGCCTCTGGATTGTCACCAGCATCCAGGAATTACAGGAGAGTCCTGAGGACCCGTCAGAATCCCTGAGGGTTCTGTTCCCAAGGGATCCTGGGGAAGCTTCAGGAATAGAAACCACAAATGTAGACTCCTAGTTTTGTTATTGGCTGAGCCTCAGTTTCCCCATCAAGAAAATAGGAAGAATGGTTTGTTGGGTGTACAGCCACACAACCGCCAATACTGCTAAGCAATAGCAAAAGGAACAGTACTTAATGGCTTTTCCCTCAACAGCACTTGGCAGGTTTCTGAGGAGAGGCCTCCCAGTTCCAGGATCACAAAGGGAAACATTTGACCCCATGAGAGTCGTCAGAAGGAAGGCGGCTCCCCTCACCACAACAGATGACCAGCAGAGAAGTTGCTTTGCTTTCCTTTTCTCCTGGCAGATTGTTATGTAGCCCAGGCTAGACTTGAACTGGCTATGTGACTAAAGATGACTTAGAATTTCTGCTCCTCCTGCCTCCACTCCCAGAGCACTGGGGTTGATAAGCATGCAGCACCAGAAACTTTCTGTTTCTGAAGTAATGTTTGCTTTAGCATACAGTATATAAAGTCATGCAGAATTGCACATGAATCTATTCACATGCATAACTATTCACATGTATAAATATGGTATATTATTATACATGCGGATGCAATTGTCAGCACCTGATCTTCTATAATGGAGCCCACACTTCTCCCACAGGGAGCAGTGTCTGCCCATTGGCCTTGAAGGCAGGCACACTTGTGTCTCACCTGCAGCCGACAGTCTGAGCCGGGAGTGAGATGCAGGACTCCTGGAGCAGAGTCATCCAAAGCACTTTGGCTCCCACACTGGCCCTTGGGACATTCGTGCAGGCCCAGAGACCCCATACCCTGAAAGGGCTGAGAGACAGCCGCACTGTAAGAAAGCTGTAACCACTAGCTTTATGTCAACTTGACACAGGCTGTGGTCATTTCAGAAGAGAGGACCTCAATTGAGAAAATGTCCCCAGGAGATTGCCGTGTGGACAGACAGGCCTATGGGATATTTTCTTGATTGATGACCGCTGTAGGAAGACAAAGCTCACTGAGGGCCACCCTAGACTGGTGGCCTTGAGTGTCCTAAGGAAGCAGACTGAGCAAGTCATGGGGAGCAGGCAGTAAGAAGCTCTTCCTCATGGTCTCTGCTTCCATTCCCGGCTTCACGTCTCTGCTCTGAATTCCTGTCCTAGCTTTTCTCAGGGATGGACTTAGACAGCTGGAAGCGGAAATAAACACTTTCCCACACAAGTGACTTATGGTCACAGTGGTTCATCACAGCAGTGGAAACCCGAACTAAGACAGAAGCCCAAACAGTTCCACATCAAAAGGCCTCCTGGGAAGGCATCTGAGCACACACGCTTCAGTAACCCTGGCTTTCTGGCTTCTAGTTCTGGCCACCATCTGACTGTGGTTAGACAAGAGACCCTAAGACTGACCCGCACCTCAGCGTTTAGAGAGTCACAGGAACGAGAGGGCTAATAAAACAGTGGTGGCTTGGGCCACCCACTTCACTTGTGTGTGGTAGATGGGATACGGAGACAGCGGAGTGACAAAGGACCAAGGATGCTGAAGCTCCGGACATGGTGCCATGTTGGCCTGCTCTTCTCCAAACAGCCAGCAGCAGCTTGATGGGTGACAGGAGCACCCACAAAAGCTTTACACATCTGAACCCCTGGGAACAGTCCCACCATCGGTACCCGTCCTCTCTAACCACAACATCTGGGTCAGGGGACTGAGCCCGTCCTAGACGAAGGAGAAGAGCAGCTCCAGGCTATGTGGCCAGTGAATAGCAGGTCCACTAGTAACGCAGAAGCTGCCCTGGCCTTCTCTTCTCTGCCATCTGTCCCTGTCTGTCTGTCAAGCAGGGTGAGCGAACAGGATTTCTCTAGACCTGTGACAACTGATCTTGTGGGTCCATGACAAGGCTCTCAGGGAAGGACCATCTCCAGGGAAGGCAGGGAGGAGGAGGAGCCTGCCTGGTCTGGGCGGCAGGGAGGTGGGGAGCTGGAGCAACACGGAGTGTTGGGACAGATGGGGCTTCTTGGGCACCAGGGCTAATTAAGAAGCTCAGAGGCTCAGGGCCTGGGCCCCAGATAGTGCCCACAGCCTCTAGGGGCTGAGCACACATGGCTGCACACTGGCTCCGAGACTGGCAGTGTAAACCACAGAGCTCAGCTCTGAAAGAAGGACAGAGGGAGAGGGACCATTACAGGACTGCCTTGTCTCCATCTTGGGCCCAGAAACTGCCATCAAAGAACGGCAGCTTCTAATTCCCTCCGAGCAATCAGCTGCAGGGTGCAGGACCCTACGGGGAATCCAAGGAAAAGGAGGGAACAGATGAAGAACTCCACACAAGAATATGGCTGCCCCCTCCCTGCCCCCGGGGACAATAGGACTGACCCTAGGTGATACATGTGAAATTCTCAGATTGTGTGTGTGTGTGTGTGTGTGTGTGCGCGCGCATGTGCACACATGTGTGTGATGTGTTAGAAGGTATGCACGTGTGCACGTATGTATGTGTGTGTGTGTGTGTATGTGTGTGTGTGCCTGAGCATGTGCGTGTGATGCTAGAGATGGAACCCAGGACCTTGCACACGACAGACAAGCACTCTGCCACTGGGCTACACTTTTTAAATTCTAAGCGAGAAGTTACCAGCAGGTTCCTGACACAAACCAACTGTGCACGCCCGTGCCACAGAGGGCTCCAGTAGCATTTGCTCTGAGTGCATGTGCTTGTTTTGCACAATTGTTCCCTGGGTTTTGAACATGCTAAGGAAGGACTACCCTCCTGAGCTCCAGCTCCAGTTCCTGTGTCTGTCTGTCTGTCTGTCTGTCTGTGTGTGATCAAGGCTAAGGTTGCTGGCTCTTTCCCAGTTTGGATTGTTTTATCTCTGAAAAATCCATGTATGTCAGGTTCCTAGCTTGAAATATTAGCAAATATTTGCTGAATAAATCAGTTATATAGGTATATAGATACATATATATGCCATTTTATATGTGTGTGTGTGTGTGTATGTATTCATGTTTGCACGTGAGTGTATGGGCACACATATAAGTATGTATAATGCATGTGGAGACCAGAGGCTAAGATCAGGTACCTTCTTCAATATCATCACTCAGGAGAAAACAGCCCATCCATGTGTTGGATCCCAAAGACAGAAGTGGTAAGAAAAGAGAGAGCTCGGCTCCAAAGGATGGGCCTGAGACATAAAGAGCCTTCCTGCTCTCTGGTAATTGTGATGTTTGATTTTACATTATATGCAATACACCATCCTTCCATCTTTAAAAACGGACATGTTGGCTGGACAGGTGGCATATGCCTGTAACGCCAACACTAAGGGCAGAGGCAGGTAATATCTATGAATTCTAAGACACCTTGGTCTAGTGAGTTCTAGGCCAGCCAACCTTGATTCAAAACAAACAAACAACAAACAAAGGGTATCTTGACGTCTGCAAAAATGTGGAATTTTGGGATAGCTGGAGCAATTCAGACATTCCTATGAAAATACCCTGTGATACCTCTTCTGTGCCGAAGCAGGAAGCAGTTAGGTACGTAGACATGAAGCAGAGAACACAGTAGTGGCTTTGCAGGGTTTGGGGCTGGAGGAAATGGAACACTGGTCAGAGTGAACACTTGTGGTGACAAGATGAACCCATTCCAGCCCTAATGTGCGACACTGCGACCATAGTCAAGAATAGCGGAATACATGCTCAGACTTGTGAGGACGCATAACTATAGAAATCACATGGCCACACCGAGTGTGCAGTCAGCTGTTGTCTGTGGGAACTGTAAGCTTCAGGTCAGGGGGACTAGAGAGATGGCTCAGAGCTTAAGAGTATTGGCTGCTCTTCCAGAGGACACGGTTTGACTCCCAGCACCCACATAGTAGCTAACAAACATCCAGAGCCCCTGTTCCCAGGTACGCAGATACAAATGCAGGCAAAATACCCACACATACAAAATAAAAATACACTTTTTAAGAATTAAAGCCAGGACTCACAGTGGGAAGTTTGGCCAAATGCTGGGACACACAGGGCTGTTTTAGAAGAAATGAAGAACAACAGCTGATCTGTGAATGGACGGACAGGTTGTGACATCACGGGAGCAGCAGGTGACACATAACCTGAAGTCATCCCTGTAGTGATAGGGGCTGTGGGCAGGCCTGCTTTTCATCCTGCCTGGCTCCCGCATGGCTAGCTTAAAACCCGAAGTAACAACACACAAACTGCATTCATTTAAACACTGCCTGGCCCATTAGTTTCAGCCTCTTACTCACATCTTGATTAACGCATATCTAATAATCTGTGTAGCACCACAAAGTGGTGCCTTACCGGAAGATTCTAGAGTACGTCCATCTTGGGCCGAAGCTTCATCATGTCTGTCTCTCTCAGAGAGGAGAGGCATGGTGATTTATTAACTTCCCTTCCCAGCATTCTGTTCTGTCTACTCCACCCACCTAAGGGCTGGCCAATCAAAATGGGTCAGGCAGTTTCTTTATTAACCAATGAAATCAACTCAAACAGAAACCCCTCCCACATCACATCCCCACTCAACGGTGGTCAGCCAGCACCTTGGACTCCACTCTCTCACCACATAGCCTATCTCTTGGAAAATCCTATGGAGAATATGACCACTTCTCATGCTCCACTGCCTCCTTGGGCCACTGCTGTGGTTCTCACGGTGGCCTTGCTGGGTCGCAAGTCTCACCAGGAAGTTGTTTTAACAGAGCAGCAAACCAGTCCTTAGCAAAACCTAAGTCAGACCATGTCTGGTGTCCCAGCTCTCCTGACTCCTCCACTGCATTCAAGTCAAACCTAGGTCTTCACTGTGCTTCAGGGTACTGCAGGGTCTCCCCCACAACACCCTACATCCTACATTCTCTAGTGGACTGTAGGGCCCTGTGGGAATCTTCTCTCTGTCTTTGTCTCTGTCTCTGTCTCTGTCTCTCTCTCTCTCTCTCTCTCTCTCTCTCTCTCTCTCACACACACACACACACACCCTCCAATGACAACTTCTGAAGGGACACAAACACTTAAGTCAAGCAATATATAAACTTGATTTCTCCATGACAAATGAGTGAGTTTAAGTGGCTCAATAATGTTGATAAAGACTGTGCACCATGCCAAGTGTAATGGCTCACACCTTTGACCTGGGCGTGGGGGGTCAGAGGCAAGCAGACCTCTGAATCTGAGGCCAACAAATTCCAAGTGAGCCAGGGAAACAAAGCAAGACCCTATCTCAAACGTAAATAGTAATAATGATAAAAATAATTTAATGTGTGTCATGTCCAGGCACAAAGCTAAGTGTTGAAAGATTATAACATTCAATTTCCACAGCAACCTTAGGACAGTTTGCTGAGCCACAATCTGCTGAGACTTGCCTGGGGGACCTGTTTCACAGCTTCATCAAGCGTCCTGAAGACTCGTTCTCCCCTCCCCCCAACCTGGGTCTCAGTCCCTGCAGAACCCACGTAACTGTCATTCCCCAGGATTCTGGCTGTCTCCATGAGCTTTCCATGGTGGTCCTTTGTCCATGAGTTTGGCTGTCACTCGTGGGTTCTCCACTAGCCTCTGGCCCCACGATCTAGACTCAGACGTCAGTCATGCTGGCCTTCTTTGAACCTTCTGGCATTTATCTGTTCTGTGCCTCTCAGCCACTGTTAGAGCCCTGAGGAGGAGGAGGAGGAGAGGTGACGAGGCCAGCTAGAAGGATGTGCCCTGGTGAGACTGAGAGGGGCCCTGTTGTGTGCCCTGCTGACCAGCCCACGCTCCAACTCCTCTGAAGTAGGAACCATTCACCCGCCATGCCTAACTCATGACAGGGGAGGCTCAGGTACACGACTAGGATGATGGGCACAGAGGGCTCAGAATTCCTTGTATTGGCTTCCTCGTACTTACCTGATACGCCCCTTCACTGCTGGTATTACCCCATGGCTTCCAATGTGCTTACGCCTTTGCTGATAGGCCGTATTCCCTCCTTCTGTTTGGGTTGGAAGCTCATTGCCAGTGAATCTTCAGAGTCACCAGTCAGTGGCACTGCATGAGAACATTGTCATACTCTCAGAGCTGAGACAGGACAGTGAGGCTCACAGAGGCATGCATGCAGAGCTACGGGGCTTTCCTTCTAGGAGAGGTTTTAGTGAACGGGCTGAAGAGGGACAGATCTCTGAGGGGAAGAGGATGGCAACACAGTGGAGGGTGTGACTGAAGGGAGAATCAGTATGAACCAAGGCTGGAGCGTATGAGTGTGAACCAAGGTCATAGTGTGAGAGTGTGAACCAAGACTTGCGTGTGTGAGTGTGAAGCAAGGCTGGAGCATGTGAGTGTGAACCAAGACTGGGGCATGTGAGTGTGAACCAAGGCTGGAGTGTGTGAGTATAAACCTAGGCTGGAGCATGTGAGCCAAGGCTAGAGTGTGTGAGCCAAGGCTAGAGTGTGTGATTATGAACCAAGGCTGGAGAGTGTGAGTGTGAACCAAGGCTGGAGTGTGTGAGTGTGAACCAAGGCTGGAGTGTGCTCAGGAAGTGGCCAGGATGCTTCTGCAGTCTTCAGAGACTGGATAGGCCTGAAATTACCCTGACTGACTGAACCACTGATACCATCAGCTGCAAGTGCTTAGTCCCCAAGCCCTGGGCAGATTCTAATTCCCTACAGGCATCTCATGGGTCACCAGCAATGAGCAGCCGTGTGCTCCCCTGTGAGTGGAGCTGGTCCATGGCATCACCTAGGTGACTAAAGGAGTGCCAAGGGCTTTGATTATTTTCCTTTCCTTTCAAAGAATATGAAGTATAGAGACTGGATTCACAATTCTGAATTGTAGAAAAGAGACACCCCGCCTTCAGAACCATGAGATTCCCTATCCCACCTCCAGTGTCCAGGGAAGAAGGACAAACAGCAGGTCAGCAGAATGCTCCAGAACATTCTTCAACCAGAACAAAATGAGTTCTGCTGGCTCCTGGGATGAACACTTGGGCAGAGCAGGACAGCCTGACCTGTCTTTTCCCTCTCCAGAGGGAAGAAAGGATATGTATGACCTTCCACACTTCTGGACATAAGAAAAGTCTCACCGCTGTGTGGAGGGCAGAACTGGCACCAGTTCCCTCAGACAGGAGCCAGGACCACTGACGCAAAGTTGACCCTCCCTTCGCCAGAGGCCGGCGGCAAAAGTTAAAATAATTACCTGTGACTGACTGGGTATGTTTCTGTTGTCTAATTAGGAAATCTGCCCAGGTGTTTAGCACCAAGGACTCGGGGCTTTAATTGGAAAAAGTTAAGGACAGAAACTAATTAGCAGCCATAATGCAAACCAGAAGCCTAATAATATTAAACCACGAGTCATCACGGCGCTCGGGAACCTTTACCTGCACTTGCTTGGAAACAGAGGAGGACAACGTGTGTGTAAGCTTTCACACGCTGACGTTCAGCCACCAACCCCAGGCGACTTTGACCCAGTGTCAAGGAATGGAAAGGACTGTGATCACAGGCAGTGTAGAATCTAACACTGAATGGACGCTTCATCCAACACCTCCTCCCTTTTCATGTGTGTGCGCGGCTGTACATATGTCTGTACGTATGTCTGAATGCGGAGCTAGAGGAAGCCCCAAGTGCTGTTCCTCCGGAGCTCACCACTTACTTAGTAAAACGAGGTCTCTCCAGGACCTGGACATCACCAAGCAAGCTGGCCTGGGAGGGCAGAGAGTCCCCAAGGATTCTCTGCTGGCAAACACTTCCCCAACTGAGACATCTCCCCACTCCCTCAACACCCCACTTGCTTACTGACCTTTTACTAATTTATTTATCTACTTATTGCGAGTGCATGTATGTACACCCGCATGCCACACTCCAATGTGGAAGTCAGAGAAGAATTTTTTTTTCAAGACAGGGTTTGTCTGTGTAGTTTGGTGCCTACCCTGAATCTAACTCTTGTAGATCACGCTGAATTTGAACTCAGAGATCCACCTGCCTCTGCCTCCCGAGTGCTGGGATTAAAGGCGTGCACTACCACCACCTGGCTCAGGAAGCAATTTTTAGGAATCCATCCTCTCCTTTTTAGGCAGGGTCTCTCTTGTTTCGGTCTGAGTTCCAGACTTCAGGCGAGCTGGCCTTCAAGCTTCTACCCAGTTCTCCTGGTCTGCCTTTTATCTCAGGATAGGAGAGCTGAAGCCACAGAGACATGCCATTTCTTCTGGCTTTTGGCTGGGACCCAGGGCTCAAACTCTAGCTGTGAGGTTTAAAAACTGCCAGTTTTGCATGAAGAGCCACCTGCCCTACCAGGTGCCCCTGTTTGGGCAGCTTCGTCATCCTGGTCTCAGACTTGCTGTGTATCCAAGGCTGACTTCAAACTCTCAATCCTCCTCCCAAGAACTGGGGCCAGAGGTACGTGCCACCGCACAGGGCTCCAGACTGTGTTAAGCAAGACATCAATAAAGCCATCCTAAAATCGGTTCTCATTCTTCTCTTATTGATGAGGAGCCACAGGAACCTGGAACCCTGGAAGAAGCAAACCGACTCAGATGACCCAAAATGTCTTCCGGTATTTCTCTCTGTTCATTCCAGTTTTCCTTTCCAAGTGGGAAAACCACTAAAATCCTCACGAAAATCCTTAATTTCAAGATGGCTGCTGCATTGCTAACTAACAAATCCAAGAGGCTGGTGTTTTTATCAGGGGACTTTTCTGCTTTCCCCTTGTTTCTAGAATCTTCCGAGCCTGTGGTGTTTATTTCAGAAAACACAATGGAAGCAGAGCGCAGTCCTGATCAGCCGGCTATATTTTATTGTTCATTACTACAACACGGTGTTAGATAATTTTAGCTCCCTGGCAATCTGACATTTTAAATGACTAATTAGCTGGACGTGAAAGTAGGTGAAAAGCCAGAATTAGGTTCCAGAGAAAGACAAAAAGAGACTCTCAGTCGGGGACCAGAAAACTCAACATGTATCTTTTCTAATTTGTTGTGTCTGCGTGCTCTGTTTAACCATTCTGCCCCCAGCTAATTCCAGCTCTGTTCGAGTGGCCAACAAATCCCTCAAGGTTAGGGCCAAATCGCTTAAACCGGGGCCCCATCAAGTAAAGGAACGTGGTCTGCTATTTTGAGCTCTGAGCCACCTCCAATTTTCTATTCTTTGTTCCCCATTTTCACTATTTCTCAACTCCCTCAAAAATGCAGCAAATAACAACAAAAAAAAATACGTTTAAGCAAAACTTCAAAGAAAACAAAATTTGATCGGTTTGCATAAGCCAGTATCTTTCTTCAGAAAAAAAAAATAATGACGGAAGAAAAAATAGTTTTATTTCCTCTCCTTGTAGAATGTAAAGGGACTCTGCCTCACGAGGACATACCTGTGTCCCCAGCACTGGCCCCTGAGAGGCTGCGGCTTAGAAACCGGAGCGGGTAAATAAACCTTGTGTATGCACCATGCTCCCCGCAGCTGCTTCCAGAGAGCATTCAGGTTTGTTTACGTTTTTTCCCCACCCACTGTACTCTCTTTGTTTGACACTAGGCTTTTTCTAGCTAGCTATCAAACATTGCTCATGTTCAAGGGTTAAAATAATGGGGTCATTATGGGACTATTCGGAGAAACACGCCAGAGAGACCCGCAGCGGACTCGCCCGCCCGCCGCAGCTGTTGGGAGCCACCGGCGGGACCCTGGGGAATTTGCTTATTTCTTTATCACACTCTCCCACCTTGATACCACGGACAAAAACACACCCACTGCATTTGGGCCCTGTGCTAAGAATAATTGTCACCAATATTGATTGGCCCTTGGGGACTCGGCTGAATTCAAAAACTGCATGCAGGCTGTTAATTCCCAGTTGGGACCGCCTCCTTGAGACCGAAGCTTATTTGTGACATGTTCCTATGTTTAAACTTATCTGTGAAAACTGTGAAATTAATAACCTCACGTTGAGCACAATATGGTAACACCGCCCTGAGCACCACGCAGCTATTTTTGTTCTTTCTGCTTTCAGACTGGCTCCAGGCTCCCCTGGAAACTCTCTGAAAAGGAAGCCTGGATATATTTGTTACCTGGCATTTCAGGTTCCCGTGGTTTCCAGAGATTGTCTCTCTCCTTTGGCTGGACATTGACTTTCAAGCTGGTTTGGGACCTACACCAGCTCCCGTATGGCTTGAGCCGCGGGTGAGGAATGATGTCAGCTGTCAGCTGAGTTCTGCCCTCGGAGGAAGGTTCAGGCTTAAGAGTTTGCATTTGGACTTGAGTCCCAGAGAGGGAAATGTGCTAATATGGGCTGCAAAGATCACACATGGCAGAGATAAAAAATTCCAAACTGTGCTAAAATCAATCACAGCTCAAAGAGAGAAGCTGATTCCACTTGAACTCAAGTCACCCGGAAGGGTTTTTAAGTCTCTCTGTCTCTGTCTCTCTGTCTCTGTCTCTCTGTCTCTCTCTCTCTGTCTCTTTCTGTCTCTCTCTTTCTCTCTCTGTCTCTCTCTGTCTCTGTCTCTCTCTGTCTCTCTCTCTCTCTCTCTCTCTCTCTCTCTCTCTCTCTCTCTCTCTCTCTCTCTCTCACACACACACACACACACACACACACACACACAGACGACCCTCTGTAATGAAGCTTCCAGGGAATCCGGGCTGTTTCCCTGACACGGTTAAAAGCCACTGAAGATCAGTTCTGCTTCTCCTGTACCCAGAAGTCCTTTGTGTGGGCACTGGTGTCACAGTCCTTGCAAAAGCTCTGCTTCCTTCCTCTTAACCTAGGTTCCCCTAATGATAATTTAAAAAAACAAAAACTAAGTGATATTTTTTTAAACCTATAAGAAAGAAAAGCAGTCGAGGTAGAGAGTGCACAACCTTCTGTCTTGCAGTCTGGAATTTTTATTTTCTCTGGCTTATCTCCGTGCCGTAAACCTGCAGCAGCGTGCACAGTCAGGTTTGGTAACAGGAATTGCAATCAGGTATCTTTTTTAAAACACAACTGCTAAAAATAAATAGCACAACTTCTATCCCTCACATGTAAATTATATACATAATTCCCCTTGTATCATAAGTCAATAAACAAACAAATGAAAATAATGCCAACTTTAACATCACCTTTACATTCTGTGTTTAAAGAATTCACTTTCCTGTCCAGTTTTTGCAAGTTCACCCTAAAGCCTCCCGGGGGGATATTCAGATAATGGCTGCTCTGGTTTCTTGCTAATTTGCACTTTGAAATGAGGGACTATTATTATTATTAATCATCTGAGGTTTCTAAAACAGAGCATCAATAACATAAATATGAACCATAACTAATGAACCAGGGCACATATACGGGCTTGCAAATGCAATATACACTATAATTTGCTTCATTGCCTGAATTTTCAAAATAGTTCTTAAAACTTTTACCCAACCAGTAGAGCGACCATGCCTGTGCCAGACCAGAAGAGGACAGAAAGGCGGTCGGAAGTGTCTGCCTGGAATCATAGTCAAGTCTCTGTGTGAGCCACAATTTAATCTGCATAGCCATTTAATGTGTTGTCAAATAGGCTTTGTTGCTTTTTACTGAAAATAAGTTCTAAGGAATAAAGACAAAGTGTGTGGCTAACTCCCTGGGACTAAAATTGTTAGTGGCGGGGGTATTTTAGGATCCATGTATTTGGGACTCCTTAGTCTCGAGACCCAGTGAGCAGCAAGGCAACTCCAGATCAATAGCAGCGTGCCCTATCTCGAAGTTTGCAGTGTCGATGTGAATCAACACGTCGTACCTTTCAGGGCCTGAAGGGAGTGCATTTTTTGTCAACTGACAACAATTTGATAAAGAGGGAGAATTTTTTTAATAATGAAAAATAAAGTGTTTCAAAACTGAAAGGAGGGTGTGGTTCTGCTTGTGCTGCTGTTGTTTTTCCGCTTTGTGTTTCAGACAAGATCTCATACTGTAGATCAGGCTGACTTGGAGCACACAACGTAGCCTAGGTTAGCATGGAATTCACGGCAATTCTCCTATTTAGCCCCTCCAGTGCTGGTGTGAGCCACCACCGTGGGCAGAAGCAAAACAGTCTGGAGCTATGGCCACAGGTCGACTGGGTTTGCAGAAGTTATTTTATTTGGTCCACTCTGGTGCTACCCTAAAATCGGGCCATACTGTCACTGCAGAGACTACAGCTATTATAACAGGCTGGCAGTCTCTGCTGCTGCCACTGCCACATAGAGAGGTCCCCAGACATCAAAGAGGACGCTGGATCCCTAAAGCCAGCTGTAACCTCCCACTGGGGTATCCTGTTGTTAGTAAATGCGGCCACCACTTGCTTTGGGTGTCACTGGGTTTTTTTTTTTCTTTTTTTATTAAACTCTACATTTTTCTCTGCTCCTCTCACTGCCTCTCCCCTCCCCTTCAACCCTCTCCCATGGTCCCCATGCTCCCAATTTACTCAGGAGATCTTGTCTTTTTCCACTTCCCATGTAGATTAGATCCATGTATGTCTCTCTTAGAGTCTTCATTGTTGTCTAGGTTCTCTGGGATTGTGAATTGGAGGCCGGTTTTCTTTGCTTTATGTTAAAAAACCACTTATGAGTGATACATGTGATAATTGCCTTTCTGGGTCTGGGTTACCTCATTCAATATGATGTTTTCTAGCTCCATCCATTTGCCTGCAAATTTCAAGATGTTATTTTTTCTGCTGTGTAGTACTCCATTGTGTAAATGTACCACATTTTCCTTATCCATTCTTTGATCGAGGGGCATTTAGGTTGTTTCCAGGTTCTGGCTATGAGAAACAATGCTGCTATGAACATAATTGAGCACATGTCCTCGTGGCATGACTGAGCTTTTGGGTATATACCCGAAAGTGGTATTACTGGGTCTTGAGGAAGGTTGTTTCCTAATTTTCTGAGAAATCGCCACACTGACATCCAAAGGGTCTGTATGAGCTTGCATGCCTACCAGCAGACGTGTTCCCTTTTCCCTTTTCCAGCATGAGCTGTCAGCAGTTACTGGAGTTTTATGAGTTGTCAGCAGGAGCAGAAGGAAAGATGGCAGCCCTACCTACAGGGCGACTTCAGCTAAGTCCAGTGCAGTAAAACCATCATTTCTCTGACCAGAAAACACGAAGACTTGGTGTTCTAGGCAATCTGTTGAGCTTGGGAGTTACAAGAGGTAATTCCCCAAAATGGGTGTGACCCATGTTGTTCTTTCTGACCCGTGTTCTTTCTGACCCGTGTTCCTTCTGACCCGTGTTCTTTCTGACCCGTGTTCTTTCTGACCCGTGTTCTTTCTGACCCGTGTTCTTTCTGACCCATGTTCTTTCTGACACATGTTCTTTCTGACACATGTTCTTTCTGACCCGTGTTCTTTCTGACCCGTGTTCTTTCTGGCACATGTTCTTTCTGACCCGTGTTCTTTCTGACACATGTTCTTTCTGACCCGTGTTCTTTCTGGCACATGTTCTTTCTGACACATGTTCTTTCTGACCCGTGTTCTTTCTGACACATGTTCTTTCTGACCCGTGTTCTTTCTGGCACATGTTCTTTCTGTCATCACTATCTTGCTTTTAGGTGTGGCTTAAAAGGAACCATAGCGAAGGAAGGACGTGGACATAGCTTAGTGGTAGAGCTCTCGCCTGGCAGTGAGAGGCCCTGGCTTCGATCTTCACACCCACAAAGTAATATTAGATAATAATCAGTAATGCAGAAGAGGAGCAGGGCCTTCTCTCGTTCACATTTGGGAGGTGCATGGCTTGACTCTAAGCTGAGTATGCAGATGTCACTGTGGGCTCCATCGGGAAGAGGAGGAAGAGGCTCCACATCAAAACAGTGTGTGTGGCTTAGGACGTCACTCTGAGGTTCCTCTTCAGGCATATTCAGCAGGACTTTGCAGGGTGAGCTGCATGCGACCCCCTGCCCTGCTGTGAGCACCTGGAGGGCTTCCCAGCTGTGTGTTGGTCACTCGAAAAGCCTTTCCAAGGTTGTTTATTTAGAAGTAGAGAAGGTGGGTGCACAGGATCAGAATCCAGGCATCTCTGAAGGAGAAAGGTAACAAGGCCACAAGTGGCCACTGGCACCGAGCCCCTCCCTCTTGTGGCCACCAAGAAAGGAAAGAAATGGTTCTCCCTCTGAACATTTCTATTGCAGTGGCCTAGTCTAGAAGCCCTGGTCACACCAGAGTAGAGTTCACCAGATAGAGAAGAGAACACATAACACTCACTCTCTTGACATAAATATGCCCCAAATGCCTCAATGTACATACTGAAAACCTATTCCAGAAACCATCCGTTCTCACAAATCTCCCTTAGCTCTGAAGGGAAACAACACAAGAACAAGGAACGGGATGAACCCAGGCCTGCGATGATGTCTGCAGTGTGACCGGCGTCTCCAGAAAGGCGTCTGTGCCATGCAGAGGCAAGTCCTAGACTTCTGCTGAGCTGGGACTCTCTAAGACACAGCCTCCGGGCCACGCTGACAGCATTCCAGCTCCACGAGAGAAAGCAGAGCCATTCCTGGCTTTTGAAATAAAGAAAACCGCTTGTTTTGGAAGTAGTTCTCGTGTGTTTTCTGTAGATGTGATGAAAAGAGGAATGAAAATATTTAGCTCCCACATCACACACAGTCCATCCCTGAGGGAAGTCAGGGCAGGGCCCTGGAGGCAGGAGCTGATGCGGAGACCAAAGAGGGGTGCTGCTTCCTGACGTGCTCCCCAAAGGCTTGCCCAGCCTGCTTTCCTATCCATCCCAGGGCCACCACCCCAGGGATGGCACCACCCACAGCAGACTGGGCCCCCCACATCAATCATTAAAATGCCCCCACGGACTTGCCTACAGGCTGGTGGGATGGGGGGGGGGGGCTCTGTTCAGCCGGGGTCCACTCTTCCCAGAGGATTCCAGCTTCTGTCAAGTTGCTAAGAAACTAATGAGGACGTCAGAGTAGGCAGCTCCTGAAAGACAATTTCAGAATCTGCTCACCTGTGGAATGGCACTAGCTCTGCCCATTCCTAGTGGCTTCACTCCAAAGAGCAAGGTCAAAGATGGCTGCCTGAGGGCCGCTTCTGTCACCGCGAGCCCCTTCTAAAGCCTGTAACCACCGCGTGTGTCTTTACACAAAGTATTTTAACTTTACCTGCATTTCAAGGAAGGAATACAGTGTTTAATGTCATCCATAGTGATTGTTCTTCTTCATTTAAATGTGGGAAAATATGAGTAGATTATCCACTAAATCACAAATATATTAAAATGACTTATAATAAATCACAGCTCAATCCTGGCTTGTAATTGAGAATAAAAGACATTGGAAAAGGTGAGAAATTCAGTAGCTTAAAGCTTTGGAAATATCACGTTTAGCTATCAAATGATTCACTTTGTTTTCAAGTTGTTATTTGGTTGGTGTAGTGTGGTGTGCGTGCGTGTGTGTGTGTGTGTGTGTGAGAGAGAGAGAGAGAGAGAGAGAGAGAGAGAGAGAGAGAGAGAGAGAGAGAGAGAGAGAGAGAGAGAGAGAGAGAGAGAGAGAGAACATTTAGCATTTACAATCAGAATACTTACTGTGGGGAAAATTGCAGAACTTGTGAACCAGGACTCCTGTGTCTGGCTTTGCCTCCATTAGAAATCTGTAGTGTGACTTTGTGCAAGAGTATTTGGTTTGTATTTACCTTTCGGTGTTTGGGTCTCCACGTCTTGCCAGGAAAATGAAAGAATGATGAGTCACCTCCTGTTACAGTCATTCCACACTGAAATGTACTCACAGCCACTTTGCTGGCTTCCTCCCCTTTCCTTGAGAAACAGCGCCACCTTCTGGTGAGAGTGGCCATAACGTCTGTCAGTGGAAAAGTTTGACCAATATACTATAGTTTTTGTCAACTCGACAGAAGTTAGAGCTGTTGGGAAGGGGAAACCTTAGCAGAGGAATTGCTTATATCAGATTAGGCAAGTCTAGGGGACATTCTCTTAATTGATGATTGGTATGGGACGGAGCAGCCCATCATGAATGAAAATCACCCTCGAGCAGCTGATCCTGGACTATAGAAGAAAGCGAACTAAACATGCCACGGGCAGCAGCAAGCCAGTAAACTGCACTCCTCCGCGGCTTCTGCTTCAGTTCCTGCCTCCAGGTTCCTGCCTGGAGTTCCTGCCCTTGGCATCCCCTGATGATGGAAATAAATTTTTTCCTCACTGAGTTACGTAGGGAGTGGTGTTTATCATGGAAACTATTACAGGAGCTATTTGCTCTGAAGCAGCCATATTTCCCAATATGTCCTTGGGTCTGCCCCCTGGATTAGGATCCACTGTCATGGCTACGGACCCAGGCTGTCAGCTGGAGTAGAGAGACAGACGAATTGCCCTGTCACAGCTAGTAACACTTTCCTGCAGAACAGGGTTTTAAAGGAAGCAAAGACTGTATCAGATCACAAGAGGCTGAGAAACAGCAACAGAAAGCTTCTCTCTGGGCAATTCCACTTGTGGCAACCCTTACCTGTTCTCCTTCTAAAGAAATAGCTCTACTAGGAGACTAGGAGACTATGGATAGGTTTGCTTCTTGAGACCACTCTTTTAAAATTACTCTCCTTTGTGAGATTATAATCACCACATTGTTGGAACTTCTCTGTTTAAGCCACTCTGCCATCAAGATTCTGGTCCTCCTACTGCCTTCTCCTGTCTACTGAAGCTGCAGTTGCCATGACAACTCGCTGTGTATACTTTGTTATCGAGGAAGACAACTTTGGTGTCTGATGTGAAGTTTCCTCGGGCAGCAAATGTTTACCCAGCCATCCACGAACCAGTCTAAAGTTGCACAAGGTTGTCTTTATTGAATCTTCACACGGCTCCTTGGGAGTGAATTGCCACACATTTTAATAGTAGGAACCTGACACCCAGGCCCAGAGCCGGCTGAGCTGAGTCAAGCTTGCAGAGACCGCCTGTAGACCGTCCTCCCCCACAGACAGGGCGGTAGCAGCTTGACCGGCAAGTGCTCCCTCTCTCAGCACAATGTTGCCATCAGTGCTTCAGGTGCAAAGCTGAGCGAAGAGCCCCACTGCTTTCTCTGAAGTAAGACCTGCACACGGAAAGCAGCCCCATCTTCGCCAGCCATGCTCAGCAGCTGCACCGAGTCACAGCCAAAGCTGTGTGGTATAGGAGTTCCTACTAGGTACCTCTGTTTCTGAGGGACGACCCCTCCTACATACCTGATGCAGAACACTTAAAATTTCCCCTTCAATGACACCTCAGACTCATGTAGTCCATAGAGGTGCATCAGATAGAAACATGACATCATTTCCTACTCATCCAAAAGGAAGAAGGCTATTATCGGGGTTTCTGTCCCCCCTGATCCCCACAGTCATTAAGTCCCAAAGAAATCACACAGAAGTCTACATTAGTTATAAACTGATTGGCCCAGTATCTCCGGCTTCTTATTAACTCTTACAACTTATATTAGCCCATTATTCTTATCTGTGCTAGCCACGTGGCTCAGTACTCTTTTCAGTGAGGCAGTCCCATCTTACTTCTTCTGTGGCTGGACCAGGACTGCAGAAGGACTTCCTTCTTCCCAGAATTCTCCTGTTCTTGTTGCCCACCTCTACTTCCTGTCTGGTTGTCCCACCTATACTTCCTGCCTGGTTACTGGCCAATCAGCGTTTATTTAAAATATAATTGACAGAATACAGACCATTGTCGCAGCAGAAGGCAGCATCTCTTGTCAATGCTGGAGGTGCTTAGGAAGTCTGCCTCATACCTATGACCATGTGTACTTAGATAATATGAGAAAGAGATTGGCACTTATGTTTTTTGCTTCCTCTATACCATTTTACATAATTCTGGTACATAAAAATGAAGTAAATAAATACTTACATATATACTAGGGAAAAAAAATATGATGCTGGACCCTACATGCTGCAATAGCAACCTGCGAAGCATGAAGTGCTCACCATTGCAGTAATGGCGTGGCTGTTAGGCGGTAACCAACTACGCTCTGCATGGATTTACAGCCTCTTAGACAGAAGGAAATTCCATGTCTGGTACTGTGATCCTGGTTAAAGGCCCATGGCTAGAGATGTCAGATTCCCTAGGAAGAACCTACACCTTTCGGTCTACTACATGTTCATATTGTCAAACTGTCTTCTGAGTACTTATGGTGTCTGTAGACCTGGGCTGCCCTCAACCTTGGTCACAGAAGCTTCTCGTCAGTAGAGAGGTGCATAACTGGTCAAAGTGTTGAGACTGTAGACTGGATATTTAGCCCCAAGTGAGATACTTAGTTACACCGCCATCTACACTCACCGAGGATCAGGGAACATCTCGAAAGAGGTGGGAAAAACGGAGGTCTGGAGGGTGGGAAGGAGGGATGCGAAACGCTGTAACCTAGACATGAGATGGCTACCCAATGAACTCTCGCAGCTCTAGTTACCTATACGTGTCCTAGGTAAGACCAAGCCAGCCAAAATCCCAGCATAGGTGGCCTCGTGGTTACAGTTTCTATCACAACAATGAAACACTGTGACCAAAAGCATCTTGGGGAGGAAAGGGTTCATTTGACTTACATACCCTGAATCACACACAGTCTATTGAGAGAAACCAAGGCAGAAACTCAAACAGGGCAGGAACCTGGAGACAGGAGCTGATGCAGAGGCCAAGGAGGGGAGCTGCTTGCTGGCTTGCTCCCCATGGGTTGTTCAATCTGCCTTCTTATAGAAGCCAGGACCACCAGCCCAGAAGTGTCCCCATCCAAAATGGTCTGGGCCTTCCTACATCAGTCACTAATTAAGACAACTCCCCACAGGCTTGCACACAGCCCAATTTTACGGAGGTATTTTTTTCAACTGTTCCTCTTGGATACCTCTAGCTTGTGTTATTAAACCAGCCAGGACAGAGGGGTAGACAATCCCCAGGCCCCACCACTTACTGAAGAGCTAATGGCAGTTGACAGATGCTGGAAAAGCGAGGTTCTCTTTGAGGATGTGGCCACTGGTAGGGTTCCCCTCCTCTAGGGTGTGAGTGGCCCCACATTCATGCACACGTGTGCAGCCCTAACTGGACTTGGTGGATTATAAAACAGAACATGAAGCTGGAGTGAAAACTGCTGGCGAGAATGTGGCAGGAGTTGGAGACGGAGGAACTGGAAGTAATATGATCATATTTCAGTACATATCTGTGTGAAATTCTCAAGAGCAAAGGAAAGTAAGTGCATATAGGCAGACAGACAGACAGATATAGTGCTGGATGATTTTATGTCCACTGAGAGTACTTTTGGAAGAGGAAACCCCAACTGAGAAAATGCCCCCACCAGACCGGCCTGGAGGCAAGCCTCTGGTGCATCTTCTTGATTGGGTGATTGATGTGGAAGGGCCCAACCTATTGTGGGTGGGGCCACCCGGACTAGTGGTCCCAGGGTATATAAGAAAGTAGGCTGAGCAAGCTATTGAGAGCAAAGAAGCAAACGGTACCCCTCCATGGCCTCTGCACCAGCCGTCGGGTTCCCGCCCTGTGTGAGATCCTGTCCTGACTTCCCTCACTGATGGACTATGGACAGGACTGAAAGCTGAAATCACGCCTTTCCTCCCCATGCTGCTTTTCTTCTTGGTTTTATTTCAGCAATAGAAGCCTAAGGGAGAATATATATATTACATACATAAAACAAGAACTTCATAAATGGGAGTGTAGATATATCAGAGATGGCAGCTAAGTCACTCTGGGATAAAGCCCTCTTCAAGAAACTGCTCACAAGGGGAAGTGCTGGGGACCTTTTGTGGAGACAGGAAAAGACCAGATTGAACAAAACAACAAGATGACTCGACCCTTTGGGGAAGAAGTTAAGATATTGCATGTGACGCACAAGGCAGAGCAGAGGACAAGAATAATAACACATTGCATAGGGCTGGGAGGCAGCTCTGTGGGCTGCGTGTTTGCCTGGCATGTATGAGGCCTTGCGATCGATCCGCAGGGCCACATAAACCAGGAGCGGTGGCACACTTCCATAATCCCAGCACTCACTAGGTGGAGGCAGGAGGATCAGGAATTCAAGGCCATCTTTGGCAACACAGACTTCCAGGCCATCCCAGGTTACATGAGATCCTGTCTCAAAACGATGATGACCGGGACAATGATGATGATATATCACACAGAGCAGTATATGCCTCGATTGCGAGCATTTTTATGCTCAGAGGAAACTTGCTCAAGGCCTAATGATTGCTAAACTGCAACCAGTTAGGCAGTGTTGCACATAATCAGAACTGTCATGTCAGCTCTGTGGTGTCTCAGAGCAGGAAAAAGAAGAAGGAAGGGAAGGGGGACACAGGTCTTGCCACAGAGCAGTCACCGAGGATGAGACAGAGAAGAAAAGCAGAACCATCTACAGGGCATTGAGAGCTCCGAGCCGCAAACCCTCCTCAGAGGCGGCACAGCCAGCGCTAACTACAGCCGGTAAGAGCTTTCTCGAGGCCGGAAATGATGGCATTCGATTCGCACGGCCTGTTGTCGAGGTCACGCGTGTCTCTCCCCCTCTAGCCTCTTCTTTCCCTTCTTTATCCCCCACCTTCAACTAGCCATGCCTCCCTTCTGCGGTGTCTAATCTATAGGAGACTGAGACAACAGAGCATCAGACGTAATTATTGTTTACACAGGAGTAACAAAGTCGGGGCTGCTCGCTAAGTGGGTTCTGTAGTGTCAAGAGCGAAGTCCACCACGATCTGCTCTGTGGGGTGTTCTCAGAAAGCGCTCCCTCATTTC
This sequence comes from Arvicola amphibius, assembly GCF_903992535.2. NCBI lineage: Eukaryota > Metazoa > Chordata > Mammalia > Rodentia > Cricetidae > Arvicola > Arvicola amphibius. The sequence goes on along the minus strand of NC_052056.1, from coordinate 7,018,412 downwards.
AGAGCACAGATTCACCCAACTACGCATTTGCTTGAAAGCAGATGAGGTGTTTAGCTGGATCCAAAGGATTTAAAACCTCATGCTTTCGGCCCGTTAAGACTTGTCACTCTGGACAAGTGGTCACTCTGTCCAGGTATAGTGCATTTCATAAAGGTTGTTGGAACGGTTGAATGGCGTCCACAACTGGAACCTGGCTGTGAGATTTCCCCCTTCATTTTGTTTTATCACTATTTTAAAAAGCAAAAACAAAATGTGGGTCGTGCCTAGCCCTAACCAAGAGGCTAAGTCTCCCTTTTTTCACCATAAGCCTTTGGAAAGGCTTTGGTTGCTTGCCGCTCACACCAGCAACTCGGAGGCTGACACTGGAGGACAGTTGAACGGTCTAACCTAAATGCGCTGGAGTTTGAACTCTGGTCCTGCCAATAACCTTCACAATGGTCCCTGACCTCCGGGGGCACAGGGCGGGATACATGTTGGTGATAATAAACCACAACTAGACAGCATTTTCTTCTTGGAAGCAGAGCACTCATGGAGTAAACCTTGGAACAATAGACAAGGTTAAAGACCGCAGCTTTACAATAAAGGTTTAGGAAAATATTTTTTGTTTGTTTGGAAGTAGGATGAGTGTACACAAGTGTACACAAGTGTACACAAGTGTGGAGGTCAGAGGTCAGTGTTCCAGCATCTCCCCTCAATCACTCTTCATGGTATTTTTTGAGACAGGGTTTCCTGGTGAACCATGAACTCGGTGATCTGCTTAGAGGGCATAGTCGGTGGGCTCCAGGGACCCGCCTGTCTCTGTCCCCCTTCCCACGCCTGGGGTCACAGATGTTGCTCAAGCCCTGCTTTCACAAGGGTGCTGAGACCCTGAACTCAGACCCTTAGCTCACACAGCAAGCGCCTTACACTGTGCCGTCTCCCCAGCCCCAGATGCAATTTCTTTTCAAATATCTTCTGCCTGTGACTTGTTAAACCGGTCATTGTAGAAGCCAGGGGAGGAGGAACAATTGTATTCTAACACCGGATCGATCATGAATAAATAGCCGGGCTGTTGGTATATACCTTCAGACAGATCTCCGAGTTTGAGGCCAATCTGGTCTATGTAGCAAGCATCAGGCTAGCCAAGGCTATATAGTGAGACTCTAGATGATAAACAAATATAAAAATAATTCCATAAAATTTTATATTGTTTATGCGTGCCCATAAAGAGGTCTGTAAAGAACATTTCAATACCCTGCAGTTCACACATGGAATTCATTAGTTCTGAGTCACTAACATAAAGAACCAGCAGAGAGCACTGTTTCCTAATAGGGAAGGAGCTATGGGACCCAAAAGATGGCCACGGGGTGTTTTCCTAGAGCTGCCCTAACAAAGAGCCTCAGCCTGAACGGCTCAAACAACAAAAATACCTTTGCTCACAATCTGGAGACTGAAGCCAGCATTAATGTATGCGCAGGGTTGGTTTCTTAACCTAAGACCTCACTGTCTAGTGAGGAGTCTTTCTGCATCTTCACACGGTCCCTCCTGTGCTTGTGTTCTGATCTGGACAGATGTCTCAGTGGTATAAGTCTCGCAAAAGACTCTGGTCCAACACCACGTGGGATTAAACATCCTGTAACTCAGGGTCTAGGGAACCCAGCATCTTCTTCCAGTCTCCTTGGGTACCAGGCATGGTCATGGTACCCAAATACAGGCAAAGCACACGTGCACATACCATCAAAATAAACAAATCTTTTTTTAAAAAAAGTCATATTAATTAGAGCCCAGACTAATAACCTCATTTAACCTTTTTAAAGGTTATATATCCAAATACAGTTGTATTTCTAAGATTACGGCAGGTTGCAACACCAGCATATGAATGGGGGTTGGGGCATGACTTGACACATACAAGCTTCTCTGTTTCCTACGTTGTTAACATTTTTAAGGACATGGACAGACATCCCTAGGCTGCAGAGGTTGCCTGTCCTTGCAAGAACGCGCGCGAACCTGAGCAAGTGCACAGCGGATCTGGAATTTGATCCTTTTCCTAGGCTGTCAGTTCTCTCTCCGTGCTCCTGGACAGCGTCAGTGATCACAGCTCCCAGGGAGCCCAGTGGTCAAGAGTGGAGCCACTGATTCTGCCTGGTGCAAAGCTGGGGTGTTTGGTAGGTTAGCCGCAATCAACACATTTCCTTGCCGCTTCCTGTATTTTCAACATAGAAGGAAACAAGCAAGAAACATCTGCATGTCAAACAGTCTTTTGTTTCCTTTTTGTATGGTGTGTGTGTGTGTGTGTGTGTGTGTGAGAGAGAGAGAGAGAGAGAGAGAGAGAGAGAGAGAGAGAGAGAGAGAGAGAGAGAGAGGAGTGCTCATGTAGATACTGGTTTGTGTGGAGCCCAGAGTTCAACCTTCCTTGTTGGTTTCTTGGTTTTTCAGTTAGTTGATTTGCTGGTTTGTTTTGAGATAGCATCTTCGGCTGGCCTGAAGTTTTTTAATTAGTATAGCCTGGTTGGACAACAAGCCCAGCTCCATCTGCCCATCTCCACCCCCACAATGCCAAGGTTGCCTGTGCATATGACCACATCCAGCTTTTTTTTTTTAAATGTGGATTCTGAAGTCTGAAGTCCGATTCTCATGCTTTCAAAGTGAGAACTTCATAGGCTGAGTTATCACAAGTCCCATTTTTCTAGAATTACATAACCTGCATGGTTTTGAGTCTCTCAATGATTCGATGGTGTAAAAACTTCCTACTGAATTTCATCAGTGTGTGTTCAGAGAGATTGGAAGTGAGATCTTGGCCCCCCTTAGCAGACCTTGTGAGGTGACCTACCTAAAGATACAGAAGGAAGGCTAGGCAGGGCAGAAGCATGTGGTTCACGACCCTCCACAGAGGCCCAAAGGTTCCTGAGACACCGAATGAGGCAGTTGAAGGTGTTAAGAACAAAAATCTACGTCACAACAGGCTGCAGAATCTCTCTGCCCAACCACTTCACACACGGGCAGCGCAGTCCTCCAAAGTGCCTGGCCTGCATCTGCACAAGAGCTGACCACCTCGAGTACAGTAGAAACTGATTCTGGAAGGGAAGGAAGGAACCAAGAAAGAGACAGAAGAGCACAGGGTTTGTGTGCAGAGCGAACATCTCAAGGTGGAGGCTGGGTTGGCAGAGACGCTGCAGAGTGAATCTTAATAAGGAGGATTAAGGTGGGAAGCTTGTGCAAAGGCAGGGAGCCCTGGTCGGCTTAGTGGGAAGCTGGCCTGCCTGGTATGGGGAAAGCAGGGGAAAAACCATGGGGTTTCAAGGCTCTGCATACTTGGATATGACCCTGGAAACAAAGCACAGTGTAGTACAAACAAACATGGCCCACATTCTAAGTGGACACTTGCCATTTCTGAGGCTGTCGCGAGGGTCACGATGGCCAGTTGTCAGGGTGAGGGCTTAGCCCTTAGGATGCTGCTGTTGGAAGGGGTGGAACTTTTAGGGGGTGTGCCCTGTGAGAAGTTCTTTGGTCATTGGGCATGCTCCCAAAAGGGATTATGGGATGTCAGTCTCCGCTCCCTCCTGCTTCTGGAGTGGATTTTGCTCTGGCGCTCGCTTGCCATGACATGCTGCCCTCACCAGAGCTCCAAAGCCACTGCGTTCCAGAATCCTGAGCCCGAAACAAACCTGACCTCATTGTAAGCTGCTTGTCATTGGGAAACTAATCCTGTATCCCTAATTTAAGAAAAAGAATGCAATAATGTCATATTCAAAAACCAAATCAGGAGGCTGAAGAGATGGCTCCGCAGTTAAGAGCACTGGCTGCTCTTGAGGGGACCCAGGTTCAGTTCCCAGCACCCACATGACAGCTCACAGGCACCTACATCTCCAGCTCCAGGAAACCCAACACTCCCTTCCGGCCTCTGAAGACACTTACACATGTGCACATACACAGAGAGACACATTAATAAGATAGAATAAGTCTTGAAGAAATATATTTACGTACAGAAATTTAAATATATTTAAGAAATATAGTTAGGTCCAGAGCTTTACAAAGAGCTGGCGTTCCGTTAGCCTCAGAGCAAGCCACTTCTCATCATAGCACTGATGATAGGAATAGACACACACACACACACACACACTCACACGCCACAACGAACCTCACCTAGACACATACATCACACACACCCAGCAGCCCCAGGAGACGGAGCTGTCGGCTAAAATCTGAGGTATATTCCACTTAGGAAACTGAGGTATGGCTGGGATCGTAATTAATTAACAGAAATTAATTCCAGCATGAATCGGTTGAAACAAAGTTGGGTTATTAAGTAAAGAAAGGGAAATAGTACATGCATTTAAGCAAGGAGGGTGGTGTCTATGGGTCTTAACGATATTCTGTGGCTTTCTAAAACTGCATTCTCCCAAAAGAGCATTGACAGGTTCAGAAGCTAAGTAAATACGTTATGAATTTGAGTTATAAATATGAGCGGTCTTACTTATCTCTCATACCTCTAATAACTTCCTTTCGTAAGTGAAATTGTGAGGTGATTTTACAAAAGTTATTGCTCAAGATTAGGGGTGCGAGGGGGTAAACTGACAAAATCAAGTCAAAGGTCACAGTTCTCCAACCCATTCCGTCCTAGGCAAGCTTGTTTTACTTCATGTTTTTACTCTTCCATTTAAAGTCTCTTAGAAAGGCAAGCCCCAGTTTTCTGTAGGCAAGCTTCACGGTTTCCTAGCTGTTGTTTGCACTGATGCCCTCCCGGCTCAGCCAGCAAGAAACGCAAACCAGGTGCAGAGGGGAGGGGCTTCTGTTCCTTCCTGGATCTCCTCAGTTTACCTTTCTATTCTGTCCTGAGCCCACAAGCAACACTAGTACTCCATAGACACATTCCCCCCACCGTGAACACATATACCACATACCACAAAACAGACATGCTCAGATCCATATACGCGTATGCCATACACACGGCACATGGGCAAAGCAAGTCCACACATGTCTCACACCATTCCGTTCTTTCCCTCCTCTGTATCTGAGGCTCACTAAATTAACTTCATGGTCCTGAGCAGAAGTCTGGAGAACCCCAACTTCGAGGGAGACAGAGGAAATCCACAGGCCTCTGTGAAAGGGATCTTTGGTCTGTGGTCTGCCCTTGAACTGTAAAGTGGAGCTCGGGGGTGGAGCCCCGGCCTGAGGCTCCTGCTAATGCTGACGGGTTCCTCACTTGGCAACTGCCAGGAACAAGAGAGGCCGAGTCGGGCATCTTGCCAGTGGGCATGTAGGAGGGACCCTTGGAAGTATACACAGCTGCTTTCTCTCTGGAAACACCCTCACGATTTCTGCATTACCTCTTCATTTCACAACACCTTGAGTGTTTCTTTACTATTTTCTAAATCCTTGTTTTCCAATCAACAGCTGAGTCATAAACTCTGTTTGGTCAGCGCTTGGCATCTGCACGTTCCAAATCCCTGGACTTAACCAATCCCAGACAGCAGATATTCAGGAAAAAGCACGGGGTCTGTTATAAACATGGACAGACACTCCTCGCCGTTGTCCCCTCCACAGCACAGTAGAGCAAGGACTGACGTAGCATTTCCATGGGAGTGGGCATTAGAGTGATCTAGAGGTGGGGTTTAATACACAGAAGAGGGGCGGGCCTTATGCGTATACAGAGCTTGGGCCTCTGAGGAGCTGGGTTTAGAGACAGGAACCCTGGAGACAGTTCTCCACAGACACGGGTAGGAGTGCGGGGTGGCTTTCAGACAGCGTTAGAAGACAGAGAATTGAAATGGGATGAACTATGCCTGCTGGGACAGAACCGAATAGAACAGAGCACACAGCAAGGCTAAGTTCTGATGCGAGAGGGGGAGGTATCGTTGGATTTTAAATTTTCTGCAGCTGTCAAGCAAGCTACAAAATAGATGAAGCCGTAAATACAAGGCAGAGAGAAAAGGTCATGTTCATGATTCAGACACAGAAGTACAGAATGGAGCAACCCCAGAAATTAGCAATAGAATAAGATAAAAGTCGGAGGCCCTCAGCCAATGGTTGACCCCGCTGAGCCAAGGAATTTAATCTCTCCATCATCGTTTTTCCTGGCGAGTGTCCAGTCAGATGATCATCCTTCCTGCTGCAAGCAAGTCCACTTCTTGGCAAAGAGCTGAGGCCTCAGCCATGGGTGATTTTTCTCTCTGAAAGGACTTGGTTCTTGTCCCCGTATGGATGGGAAGCCATGGCTTTGGAAGCGGGAGGGCCAGGGGAGGCGTCAGTTGCAGCTGGAGCCAGGAGGCAGCTGGAGGCAGAATTCCCACACCGACGACAGAACACAGTCCGCTTCATTCAAGGGTTACTGGCATAGTGCTCACTCTTCTTAACATTATCTTCCCAGAAACATCTAGGCTGGCGTTTGTCCAAGTACGTCCTGGCCAAGCTGACGGGTGAAATTAGCTCTCGCTCATTCCACCTTAGTGCTCCTACAACACCTGCGAGAAAACACGCTAACAATAAAGAAACCCAGGGAGGACAGGGTTTATTTGACTCACAACTCCGTCATTGTAGGAACTCAAGCAGCTAGTCATATCACACCCACGGCCAAGAACGCAGAGAGAAAAAAAACGCACCCACACTTTCTACTCTTTGGCTTGCTAGCTTTCGTCACACAGTTCAGGGCCCCAGCCTACGGAATGGTACTGCCCACAGTGGGCTGGATCCTCTGACATCAATTAATAATCTAGACAACTGCCCCCAGACATGCCTACAGACCAACCTGAACTAGATAATTCCTCATTAAGATTCTCTTCCCAGGTGGATCAATAGTTGAAGCTAATCAACACCCCACCTTCGGAAATAGTATCACCATCTAATTTTACATCCTTTCTGTTATTAGTAGATACCGAATTCAGGGTGCTGGGAGTTAAGTTCGTTTCCTTACATAACCCTCGCCGCAGGGACAGTCTAGCACCATATTCTAGCATCATCGGCCTACCCAAGTCTAACACCTCCATATTACTATCGTCCTGGATGGGTAGAGGGTCTACCTAGGGGCAGTCATTCCAGGGAACAGTGTAAAACGTTAGGAAGGCAGCACTGGTATCATGTTGTTGGGGTGAATGTTGTTACCAGCGTTTGATGAGCAGGGGTCAAGGATGATGACCTCTCTGTAATCACACGACTGTCTTCCATGATGCACTCATGGCTAGATCTATGAAGGGAAATTCCTGTTTGTAAATTATTCAAACTTAGAACCTATTTCTGTTTTACATCTAACTATATATTTTTGGTATTTGACTAGACAGTTATATACCAATATATACATGTATCCAAATTCATATGTCTCTTTATCAACAGGAAATATGATTTTCCCTAAGGAGAACTCTGTTCTAGAGTTCACACCCCACACTAGCTGATAACCGACCCCCCCCCTTTAGCCGCTGATCTCACTGCCTTGCAGAGACTCCCCCTCCTCCCAACTCCCCATGTTGGGGCCTCAGCAGGCCCACCACAGGCATTTATCTCAAACTCCACTCCACAAAAGCCAGCATTCTTACCGACTCACCTTCTTTTTCTGGCTTTATTATTTCACAATTCTCTCCTTCCTGTTTCTCACCCCCAGTGGGAAGTCCTTCTCAGTCTCTGATCAATGAATGAATCAAGACTTTGAACCCCAAAACTATCGCTTACAAACAAATGCGATCCCTCACTTTTCTTGGCCACTCTGCTCAAGAGAGAGACAGGAAGGATCCAGACAACAAATAATCCTGGAGATTGTCCCTTCTATTCGGAGGATTCCGGGGAGCAGGAGTCTGGGTTCTTCATTTGCTAGTACTGCAGTTCCTGGGGTCCAGAGCCAGGGCTATAGCTTTACAGTTTTGCAGGAATCCCCCAAAGCCTTCTGCGTCTTCAGGTTCTAAATCCACAGACTCAACCAGCCTTATGTTTAAAATATTCAGGGAAGCAACTGGGGAGACAGTATAGTGGGTAAAGCATTTGCCAGGCAAGCTTTAAGACCCAAATTCAGCTCCTCAGATCACCTGGGATGACTCAGCCTAAGTTCCAAACAAGCTCTCGGCTTTGTAGCTCTCCAGGTAAGGGTTCTCCAGTAGACATTCCCCGCTGTGCTAACACTGCCGCCGCGCCTCCCCACCATCGCTAACACAGCCGAGTCTCCCCCACCATGGGGAACTGCAATCTCTCTTAGCATCAGGATGTCTCTCTTTCGACTCTAGAACACCTTTCTGAGGAGATGGCTCCATCAAGTCAAGCGCCTGCCTTGCAAACATGAAGACCGGAGTGAAATCCTAGAACCCATGTGAAAATGTGGGTGTAGCGGTGCACACTTGTAATCCCACCGAACACTAGAGAGGCAGAGACAGATCCCTGGGGCTGCTCAGCCAGCCAGCATTCTAGCCTAGTTGGCGACTGCCAGGCCAATGAGAGACCAAGTCTCAAAGAATGTGGGTGGCAGAGGATGACACTCAGGTTTGTCCTCTGGCCTCCACTCACATGTGCCCATACACACACACACACACACACACACACACACACACACAAATAAGTAGATAATTTTAAGAGAATTTAGAGAACCGTGTGGAAAGGTGGGGTGTCACAGATTAGAGGGAAAGAGGAAGGAGAAGCATGTCCCAGGGGAAACTGAGCCACTGTCCCTCTGGAAAGACACTGTGTGGATAAATATAGTCTCTAAACATGAGGGCAACACCATAAGCTCCATGTCGGTCTGCTTGCCTCGAGGAGCGCTGGCTCAGTGACAGGAAGACGGCTGGCAGGTGAGGAGCAGACCTCAGAGTGTGGTGCTGACCCTGAAGACCAGCGAAAGAAGGAAATGAGTCATTTTAAGGTGGGGGAAGGTCACGTGCATCGTAGCCAAGTACTCGGGTTGAGGTTGGGGCAGAGAGGTTGGGGCAGCGGTGGCAGCTGCCTCTTACCCTATCAAGCAAAGTGGAGTGTCCTGCTCACCACAGTCTCAACACCCCGTGAGCAGATCTCTTGCAGCCCCTACTCTACTTCCTCCATCTGCTGGGTTGAGGCTGCATGTGAGCAAGTGGGGTTTGGGCTTCTCAGCCTAGGGACTGAGGAACTGGCTCTCCCATCTCACACGTGCAGATTTGAGGGAAGTTCATGACCTGCCAAGGGGCACAACCATCTGGAATGCCAGCCAGGACCTGCCAAGAGAATGCTAAAGTCCAGAATTTGGCCTCAAATGTAAATTTGACCCAAGGTGCATTCACACTAGATGCAGGACTGGCTCCAGTCCCCAGACACGTTATCTGGGGCTCTCTCCATTGCCCTGGAAGAACAGGAAGCTTCTGGGTACAAAGCACGGGAAAGAGAAGGACCAGACCTACGTTGCTGCAGCTCAGAGAATTTCACTGAATCTCTTCTTCCGTGAAGCCTCTGACACACCCACACATTCCATATCTAGAATGTGCTTTCTCCACAGTTCTCTCTCATGGCTCTTGTTACAGGCCTTCTCTGCAAGAAAACACTGCCCCACACTTCCTGTAAAAAGCAGAAGCTGTCACTGGGGGCTTCTTCCTCCAAGTCCACACACGGCCTACCTTCATTTCCTCCTTTACAAAGGATGCTAACCAAGGCCTTGCTTCTGTGGAGAGTCAGCCCTTCTCTGTGTTCCTGGACTCTCATCCTCTCTCAAACACTTCCATCTTGCCTTCATCTCCCTTTACCAATGGGTCCCTCTCTTTAGGGTCATTCCCAACAGCCTATGCTCATGACCAACAACCTTCCATCTTCCAAACACCTCTTTAGACAATGGCACATCTTTTCAAATGGCTGTTGTACGACAGACGTTTCCTGGGGAGACGCAACACACACGCCTACTCACTCAAGATAGGGAGCCCATGACAGAACAGAGTATAAACACCACCAAAGCCCACCTGGGGGAACCAATGAGTTTTATGGGGGTTACTCACAGGAGCCAGGGTGGGGGGTTACTCACAGGAGCCTGGGTGGGGTGTTACTCACAGGAGTCTGGGTGGGGGGTTACTCACAGGAACCTGGGTGGGGGGTTACTCACAGGAACCTGGGTGAGGGGTTACTCACAGGAACGTGGGTGAGGGATTACCTACAGGAACATGGGTGAGGGGTTACCTACAGGAGCGTGAGGGAGGGGTTACCTACAGGAACATGGGTGAGGGGTTACCTACAGGAGCGTGAGGGAGGGGTTACCTACAGGAGCATGGGTGAGAGGTTACCTACAGGAACATGGATGAGGTGTTACAGGAGCGTGGGGAAGGAGTTACCTATAGGAATGTGGGTGAGGGGTTACCTACAGGAACGTGAGTGAATGATTGCTCACAGAAATGTGGGTGAGGGGTCACTTACAGGAGCAGAAGAGACTGTAGCACATCACTAGAGCCCACCCCAGCCTGGGTGCCAGCTCACAAAGCTGGGAACGTGGAGCTCACTGCACTGCCTGCAGGCAGCTCCACGGTTGGAGAGCGCCCTTTCCAGGTGCCTCAGCTGGTTAGAGCCCCTTTCAGGAAGCTTGGGAAGTTTCTTTATATATATCCATATCCACTTTTTGTCTCTTTTATTTTATTTTTTTAATTTTTTTATTGAGCTATATATTTTTCTCCTCTCCCCTCCACTTCTACCCTCTTCCAGGGTCCCCATGCTCCCAATTTACTCAGGAGATCGTGTCTTTTTCTATGGTGCATGTAGTTTAGATCCATGTATGTCTCTCTTGGGGTCCTCATAGTTGTCTAGGTTCTCCGGGATTGTGAATTGTAGGCTGGTTTTTCTTTTCTTTATGTCTAAAAGCCACTTATGAGTGAGTACATACGTTGTCTTTCTGGGTCTGGGTTACTTCACTCAATATGATGTTTTTTAGATCCATCCATTTGCCCACAAATTTCAAGATGTCATTATTTTTATCTACTGTGTAGTGCTCCATTGTGTAAATGTGCCATATTTTCCTTATCCATTCTTCAGTCTAGGGGCATTTTGGTTGTGTCCAGGTTCTGGCTGTGATAAACAATGCTGCTGTGAACATAGTTGAGCGCATGTCCTGTGTATGCTTGAGCATCCTTTGGTTATATACCCAAAAGTGGTATTGCTGGGACTTGAGGAAGGTTGTTTCCTAATTTTCTGAGAAATTGCCATACTGATATCCAAAGAAGCAGTATGAGCTTGCACTCCCACCAGCAATGCAGGAGTGTTCCCTTTTTCCCACAACCTCTCCAACATAAGTTGTCATCAGTGTTTTTGATCTTGATCATTTTTACTAGTGTAAGATGGAATCTCAGAGTTGTTTGATTTGCATTTCTCTGATGAATAAGGATGTTGAGCATTTCCTTAAGTGCCTTTCAGCCATTTTAGATTCCTCTTTAGAGAGTTCTCTGTTCAGGTTTGTACTCCATTTTTATTGGATTATTTGTTCTTTTGATGCCCAATTTCTTTATCTTTATATATTTTGAAGATCAGCTCGCTGTCCAACGTGGGGTTGGTGAAGATCTTTTCCCATTCTGTAGGCTGTTGTTTTGCCTTGTTGACTGTGTCCTTTGCTTTATAGAAGCTTTTCAGTTTCAGGAGGTCCCATTTATTAATTGTTTCTCTCAGTGTCTGTGCTACTGGGGTTATATTTAGGAAGTGGTCTCCTGTGCCCATGCGTTCAAGTGTACTTCCCACTTTCTCTTCTATAAGGTTCAGTGTATCTGGCTTTATGTTGAGGTCTTTGATCCATTTGGACTTGAGTTTTGTGCATGGTGACAGATATGGGTCTATTTTCATTCTTCTACATGTTGATATCCAGTTATGCCAGCACAATTTGTTGAATATGCTTTCTTTTTTCTATTTTGGTTTGGTTCCATTGGTTCTCCTGTCTGTTCTTATGCCAATCCCAGGCTGTTTTCAGTACTGTAGCTCTGTAGTAGAGTTGAAGTCAGGGATTGTGATGTTCCCAGGAGTTACTTTATTGTACAGGATTGTTTAGGACATTCTGGGTTTTTTACTTTTCCATATGAAATTGAGTACCAGTCTTTTGAGGTCTTTGAAGAATTTTGCTGGGATTTTGATGGAAATTGCATTGAATCTGTAGATTGCTTTAGGTAAGATTGTCATTTTTACTATGTTAATTCTACCTACCCAAGAGCTTGTAAGATCTTTCCATTTCCTAGTGTTTTCTCCAATTTCTTTCTTCAGAGATTTAAAATTCTTGTCATGCAGGTCTTCACTTGTTAGGTTAGAATTATTTCAAGATATTTTATGCTATTTGTGGCTATTGTGAAGGGTGATGTTTCTCTGATTTCTTTCTCAGCCCATTTATCATCTATATACAGGAGGGCTACTGATTTTTGAGTTAATCTTGTATCCTGCTACATTACTGAAAGTGTTTATGAGTTGTAGAAGTTCCTTGATAGAATTTTTGGGGTCACTTATGTAAACTATCGTATCATCAGCAAACAGTGAGAGTTTGACTTCTTCTTTTCCAATTTGTATCCCCCTGACCTCCTTTTGTTGTCTTATTGCTCTAGCTAGAATCTCAAGAATTATATTGAAAAACCAAAAAAAAAAAAAGAATTATATTGAATAGAAATGGAAAGAGTGAACAACCTCGTCTAGCAGCCAGAAGCTGGAGCCAGAAGCAAGAGAGTGGGCACATGTTTACAGCTGCTTTTACAGTATAAGAGACCATGCCCGAGCAGGCTGGTATCTTAAAGGCTATTGGCTGAAGGAGCAGATGTGCTTCCACAGCATCCATGTACCTGCTCCTGGGAAGGTCTCTGGCTTGGGCCTGCTCAGGTGGAGGTTGCTGGCTTGGGCCTGGTACCTCAGAGATCCACTTCCTCCGGACTGCTCAGCTGGTCTTGGAGTTTCGTTGCAGCCTGACTCACCTGAGAGCGGTTCTCAGCAGTCTTGGCTGCTTACTCTTGAACTGTCAGTTTCAGAGAGTTCCTAAAGGGATTTTAGGTTGTTTACTTTCTGTCTCAAGGAGCTTCCTGGAAGGATGAAATGTTTCAATCTATAAGGAAATTGCCATACAACGATGGCTAAAATCCGACCGCGTTAACCGTGCTGGCAAGGCTACGGGGTAACAGGCGCTTTCGTCCTCTGCTGGTAGGAACACAATACAACACATCCACTTGGGAGATAGCTTGGTGGTTTCTTCTAAAACTAACTCTACCGTGCCATGTGACCTAAGTATGTCTAAGTGGATTGAAAACTCCTATCTAGAGCCGTGAGGGATGGCTCAGTGGTTAGGAGCACTCACTGCTCTTGAGGGGACCTATCTTGGGTTCCTAGAACCTACCTGTTGGCTCAGCATCCCCTCTAACTCCAGTCCTAGGGGATCTAATGCCCTCTTCTGACTTCTGCTGTTATTGTACACAGGTGAAGCACATGCATGCAGACAAAAGAGAGTAAAGAAACCTAAAAACAATTAAACAGATGTTTTAAACTTAAAACTTCATATTTTTTCTTTAAAGGATCATAGTTTTTGGTGTATCTAACATATCTTCACCAAACCCAAGGTCATCTAGAATCTCTTTGATATTATCTAGCAATGACACTCTCCCTTCAAGGTTTGCGTTTTACAGGGAGGTCTATTAACTATTTTCCAGTCAGTCTTTGTGAGAAGTGTCACCTTTTGGCTTATCTGTGCCAGGCAACCTTCTGCTGCTGTAACAACTACCCAGGTAGTCAATTTAACGAGAGATAAAGTTTATTTTGATTCATATTCTGAGTGTTTGGGACCATGACTGAGTATCTCTATTGCTCTTGAGTCTGTGGTGAAGCAATAAGCCAAGGCAAGGAACACAGGACGTGAAAGAGGAAAATGAAGAGATCTGACTCCCACAGTCCCTTCCAGGAGAGCCAGGATGAGAGCCAGGCACTCTGGGATACGTCACGCAAACTCAAGTAGGTGCTTGGTTGGAAAGACTGTCTTCCTTATAGGGAACTGTCTGCCACTGGGTCATGTGTAGTTCTTTGACTAGGCTGCTTGTCTAACTGATCTGTTTGACCTGAAAGTAAGATTAAGCACTCAAATACAATTAATCATAGTTAACATTTGAATTTTTTAAATGATTAGAATAATGATACTTTTTCCCCCAAGGGCATAAATGGAAATTTCAACAATCCCATATATGTGTGTGTATACATATGTGTGTATGTATGTATGTATGTATACGTGTGTATACATGTGTGTATGTATATATATGCGTGTATGTGTACATATTTGTGTGTATTTATGTGTGTATACATGTGTGTATATAAATATGTGTATATGTGTTTTATATGTGTGTATGTGTGTGTATATGTGTTTATGTGTATATGTGTGTGTTGTATATATATGTGTGTGTGTTGTATATATATATGTGTGTGTGTGTATATGTGTATATGTGTGTGTTATATATATATGTGTGTTTGTTGTATATATATATATGTGTGTGTGTGTATATGTGTGTATATGTGGACTGGACTTTATTCCTGTGCCCTCATTGCCCTGGTCATCCCCTCCCCCTCTTGCTGTCCCCTTCTTCCTCCCAAATACCTCCATTCTGCTTTCATGACATGAATATTCGTTATTCTCTCTGGTCTCCACCCCTCCCTCCATTTAGAACTCTTCTTCCATTCTCATAGATATCTTTCTATTTTCATCACCTATATTTAAATTTGCATATTTATATATATTTAAATCTACATTCCACATTTGAGGGAAACATATTATTGGTCTGAGTTTCGTTTATTTTGCTGAATATAATGAGCTCCAGTCCCACCCATTTTCTGCAATATTTCTATTTTTAATTCATACATTATACTTTTAATGCTCAAATGGAGGCACTCAGCACACAGTTTTGTATCAGCTTTACCCCATCTGCTGGAACCTTTTCTGCAGCTTCTTTGAAACTGTGGCTGAAATACTTTCAATGCCAAATATGTTTGGTAGAGAGCCAGGACCCCAGATAAGATCCTTTCAAATTTGTGGGACTGGTAGGAATTCTGCCCCAGGGAACACAAAAGGTAGGCCTGTGACACCTCTTTACGACCAGCCCACAAAGAGGAGCCCCACAAATGATACCTAGTCATGAAAAAGTTTCTTTAAGCTGAGTGTGGCGGCTCTCCGTAGTCATTCCAGCACTTGGTGTGTGGGGTAGGGAGATCTCAAGTTTCAAGTCGGTTGGATACATAAAGAAATCTTGTCTTTAAAGAAAAATGAACATTTTATGGGGAAAAAAATCCCTCCACAAAAAAAAAACCTGTGCATCCCCCCAACCCCCCCAGAGACCTGAAAGTGAGATTCGGTGCTCAAAACAGGCTGAAAGTGTAGTCAGCCTCACACCTTGTCTTGTGGATTTCCACTGACATTTCCATCTCGGTAACATTCGTGTTTAGACTAGCCACACGCCACTGAAAGCTGCCCAGATTCTATTTTGGAAGACAAAAAATATCAGTGTTTGGTTTAATCTTAATAAAAGCCTCTCCACCAATGCAAGAAACTCCAATCAAACGAGATTAGACCAAATTAAAATGCCCATTTTTTAATAAATGCCGCACTCTCTGGTGGACCGAAAGAGCATGGCAGGGAGAAAAACCCACGCAGTCCTGAAACCTGTGGGAGTGGTCCTGACCCTCCGGGGGGGAGGGGTCAGCGCTTGGCAACCGACTGGGGCAACTCCCAGGCCAGGGGCTTCCAACCAGTCAGTACCTAAGTATGTAAGGAAGGACTGTTCTCTATTCCTTGGGGGTGAGGGCTGGGGAGTATTAAGCAAAGACCCAAGGAGAAGCAGGGGTTGGGTTTTGGTATTTATAATTTTGGTTCATTCGTCTGTGCCTTCGTTGATCGCACCTAGGACCTAGTCCACGCTCAGCAAGTGTTCTGACACACAGTGACACCCCAGCCCCCTTTTCCTTTGTGTTTTGCGCCAGGGTCTCACTGTACTGCCCAGGCTGGCCTTGATTTTGCTCTGTATCCCAGGAAGGCACTGAATTTGAGATCCTGTCGTCCCGGCCTTGCTCGGAGCTGGGAGCACATACCCGCACCACTAGGTCTGCATTCTGTATATTTGTATCGAGTTATCTCTAGACACTAACCTAGCCCCGTGAGGAGGCCAAGATAATAAAACAACACACACTCCCATCCGTTATCTCTGGCTCCCTAGACAGTACCTGAAGTGGGTGGGGATGCCGCACTCTAATGGATAAGAAAGTGCCCAATCTGGTGGCCTTGCCCTGGCCTCACTCCGCCCCCGGCCCCGCCTAGCGCCTCGTTCTCCGGTCGCCGCTGGTTAAGCGGCCGGGATTGTGAGGCGCCCGGGCTAGCGTCGCCCGGGTCTAACTCCAGACCCGGCGAAGCCCTGCGGCTAGCGGAGACTCTCTGGGTCGCGGAGCCCCGGCCACCACCCCGCGATCTCCCGCTTTCGGCCTGGGTCGGCTCTCGCCTGCCGCCACTGCTCGCCTGCCGTGCGCATCAGCGCCTGCTGCCCAGGACAGCTCCGAGGTGGCCCCAGGGACATCTCCGAGGGAATCTGCGAGATGCAGCTGCCCAGGTACTGCGGGGACCGCGGGAACGTGGGTGGGGACCTCCGGCGTCGCCGACAGTAGGGCAAAGGCCTCCCCCTTCCCCCCACCCGCTGCCAGTTCCCGGAATCCCCCTTTCATTTCTCCTCCTCGGGACTCCGCCTCTTCCTGCCTGTGTTCCCTGGAGGTTCTGGGGACTCTGGCTCCTGCGACCGCGCACCCCACGGGCTGCGACCCCGCACCCCACGGGCTGTGACCTGGGGGCCGTCTCCACGCGGCGGCTCGCCCTGCACCGACGCCTTTTTTTCATCGCTCCTGCGGTGAATCCTGGTTTTTGTGGGCCCTCCATCTGCCTTCACCCAACCCGCGTCGCCTCACCCTGAGTGTGCACGGGACACCTCAGCACTAGCCACTGCCAGATCCTAGAGGGTTGACGTTCCTCGGGATCCACTCCGCCTTGCCAAGCTGGGTTACCCTCTCCAGCCTCTGGAAGCTGGGTTACCCTCTCCAGCCTCTGGGTCCGGGTCTGCGGCATTATCGCCCCCCACCCCGGCCCGCAGCAGAAACCCCAGGAGTATTTGCTCACGAGCACACGAGGTCACAGCAGCAGGCATTGGAGTGTCCTGCATCCCGACCGATGCACCCCTGGCAAAGTGGAAGATGAGAGGCGAGGGGTCACTGCCCCAGAGGCAGAAGGTGGGCAGGGGTGGGACGTTGGAAAGGCAGTGGGTGAAGAATGCTAGGATTATTGGTAGCTTGTCTTTCTATTTCAAGCAGGCTAGTAGTTGCTGCTGCAAACAGTTGGCCCCGTCGACCCATTTATTTGGTGAGCAGGCTTTACTGGGAAACTTGTGATAACCTATGAACTTTTACGTTTTAATGTTTGTTTGATGTCCTTGTTTTGCTTGGCAAGAGGTCTTACGAAACAGCCTGGGTGTCATCTAAGAAAGGTGCTAGGATTAGAAACAGAGGCTGAGTCTGCCCCCATCATGCCAGTCTCTTGTCTATAGGTCCTTCTCAGCAGCCTTAGGTGGGGTGGTGATGGTGCGGTAACAGAGCTCACCGAAAATGTCCTCATCGAATTCACCAACACACTAGAGATTGGGGCACAGGGGATGAGGCCCACCAGTTTGTCTCAGGAAATGGCTCATGTTTCACAAGTGGTCTTTCAATTTTAAGTCATAAAAAGAAAAACCCGGATGTAACTTAAAAGTTTTATTTTTAACCCGTTTATTATTTAAACATATTATTTATTTAAACATATTATTTTTTAAAAAGGAGCTGGCGATTAAGTTAGCGATAGAGGCCTTTCCTGGTAGTCTTGAAAGACTTAGCTTGGATTCCCAGGGCTGCAAATTTAATTACTTAATGTTGAGTTAAAGAAGATCCACCTGGGGTTTGGTTTGGGAAACTTAACCAAGTGTGATGGCCTGGCTGAGAGAAAACCAGAAGAGGTACCGTTCTAGAAATAAGCTACTTTTTCTTTTTCTGTTTTTTTTTTACATTTTTGTTGGTTTGTTAGGGGATAGTGGGGACTGAAACCATATCTGATGAATGACAGATACTCTATCGCTGAGCCACATCTCCAGCCCAGAAGTAAAACATACATACATACCTACATCTGCACCTACACACAGACACACAGATACACACACACACACACACACACACACACACACACACACACATATTTCAGTTGCCAGGTGTGGCAGTTCACCGTGGAACCTGCAGCCTGTAAGTTCACTCAAAACTCAAGAGACTAAGGCAAGAGGAGTTTGTGTTTGAGGTTGGTGGAGTCTGCATGGTGAGATCTTAGCTGAGAGAGAGAGAGAGAGAGAGAGAGAGAGAGAGAGAGAGAGAGAGAGAGAGGAGCTCACAAAAAAAGACCATTCCCAAATTCCAAAATAATTCTGTCACTCCCTCCTGCCCACACAAAGTCTCGCTGGACTCATTTCCTGTTACATCTCAAGGCCTTCAAACCGTTGAAGAGTCAGTGACACAAATATAATCTTTGATTATTGTTCTACCACACAAATTAAAATGGCATTGATTTTTAAGATGTACCTTAAAAGTGTGTAACCAAGTATGAAGAGTCATTCATGCCAGCACGCCTCATTCCAGGAATGTCAGAGGTGTATTCTGTCATCCACAAACTCTTCAGTGTGCAGACACAGGTGCTTGTCAGTCGTTTTTGTGGTTTTTTGGTTTTGGTTTTTTTTTGGGGGGGGGGTTGAGACAGGGTTTCTCTGTGTAACAGCCCTGGCTGTCCTGGAACTCACTCTATAGACCAGGTTGGCCTTGAACTCACAGAGATCTATCAGCTCCTGCTTCCTGAGTGCTGGGATTAAAGCTGTAATAGCCCTTCTTATCTGCAGCCAATCATGACTGCCGTTGAGCCGGGGCCCAAACTCACGTGTGAGCCACCTTCGCATCATTATCCCTTACACAAAACAGTGTGTGGTTGTTTCAATGAGATTGACACCTGTAGGCCCATATATTTTTATGCTTAGTCCCGAACTGATAAACAGTCAGAGAAGGATTAGGAGGGATGACACTGTTGGGGAAGTGTGTCCCTAGGGGTGGGCTTTGAGCTTTCAGAAGCCCACTCCAGAGCCAGTCTCTCTCTGTCTCTACTTTCTGCTGCTGTCCCAGAACCTGCCTGCATGCCACCAGGCTCCCCAACATGATAGTAATGAACTGGATAGTAACCTTTCAGAGATTGAAACTGTAAGCAAGCCATGCGGGGCTACATAGTAAGAAGCAAAAAGAAACAAACCACAAAAACAGAATGAACTACTGGCGTGCAATCCAGAAAAGAGTAAGTGAGAAGCATGTCCTATGAAGGGAGGTTGCCTGGCTTAGGAACAGTGAGAGGCAAATCGACACGGAGAACCTTCAAGGGCCTGCCTTGAAGGCGCTCACCCAGGGTTCAGAAAGAGAAACCGCAATAAGTGTAGGAGCTCAAGTCTGATGGCCGTAAGAATCTTCTCTCACATGGTTTTTCTGTTCGTGTGCTCTTTATTCTGCTGCCTCTACTCCAGGTCTCCTGTCCAAATTGTCTGTAATTTCTTAACTCTAATTCTCTGTCTCCGTTCTAATTCCAGTCTCTGTTACAAGTCTCTGCTCCAGTTCATTCTTGTTCTAATTACTCTACATTCTCTCCTCCTTCTCCATCTTACTTCTTCTCAATCTATCTCCTGCCCTGAGAAATTCCCAAGTGTAATACAAAAAACTGCAAGGAAAATTCTTAGGGACACAGGTATTCTTTGAAGATATGGAGCAAAACAAAGCACCTAGTTTGTAGCTAACGGCGGCTGCAGCTGTGAAGGGGTTAGTCAGTTGGGAGCTATTGGTCTCTTGAAGGACTGAGCTAGAACAAGGACAGACACACCTGCAATACCTCTCTAATTCATCATAAATCCACTGAGGGGCTTAGATTCTACAAGGCCAGACACCTGCAATTTCATAAGTAAAATCTTGAGTGTTCCAGTTGTGATCCAGGACACATGTCTGGCTGGCTGGCTCTGTCAGTAAGGCTAATGATAGAGAACAGGCTTCTGAGTTTCTCACGGTGGTGTGGAGAACGTAGTGTAAAGAGAAGTCATCTTTTTGACCATCCCGAAATGTGTGCGTCCGTAAGATTGAGATGTATTTATGAGATTACATGTGCACGTTACGTGAAAATGCATGGGGGTGGGGAGCTATCATAGCTGTCATTGTACAAACAAAGCAGCAGTTCTCAGAGTCAGGGCCCCGCCGGCTCAGCCGGGCAGGCTTCCTCCATCTGAGAGTAATTTCTCGGGTGGATTGACATCTGAGCCATCAATCGCTATGAACTGTAGTTGCTTCTGACAGTAGACCAAGGGTGAGGAATTGGGGTGGGGATGGGGGTTCAGGAAGGGGTGGATGTCATTGGAAATTTTTATTTCTGGAACCAACAGGAAGATGAACACATTAGAGAGCCTAGAAGCCAGTTTATAAACTGGATATCCTTAAACTTTATCTTAGTTTTTATTTTTAATTCAGATATTCTTAAACATTTCTTATTCTTTAAGATTTAACCATACTCTGAGCACTAGAAACTGTTCTACAAGTCAACAAAACTCTTGAACATTTTTTTTATAATCACCAGGAAGGAAGCAGGTGGGCAGATGTGGCCTTTTCTTTTTCTCACAGAGGAGCAGTGGTCCTTTGTGTGGGCAGAGACCAGCAAGCGGGGAAAGGTGCTCCAAGGTTCTGCCCCAGTTGGAGAACATCCCAGGCTGAATGGTTGACGTCATTTGCCTCTCCTCTCCTGGCAGTGAGCAGCATACCAGACACGAGTCTCTGTGGAGAAAACACGCACAGAGTTCTGGAGCAGGCCACGCTCTCTTGTGTGCCTTCTCCCCGGCTCCATACGAGCTCCTCCTTCAGGGACATGAAGCTTCCCTTGCTCTCCGTCCAAGCAGAGTCAGGCTGAGATATGAGAAAAGAAGCTGTGAGATTCTATATGAGATTCCAGTGCACTTCTTCACAATAGCAGTAATGAAAGCCAGACACGTGCAGCAGAGAGGGCTGGGAGGCCGAGGAAAGATAGGGTAGCATGCAAGGAGTCTTACTTTAAAATATCTATAAGGGACTGGGCTGTAGTTCCCCTTGGTAGAGTGCTGGCCTAGTATGCATGAGGCCTGCTAGGTTTGATCCCATCTACCTGGTGACACGCCTATCACCCTAGCATTCAGGGAGTTGGAGGCAGAAGGATCAGAAACTCAGGGTCATCCTTGTCCATAGGCATAGGTTTAATGTGTGTGTGTGTGTGTGTGTGTGTGTGTGTGTGTGTGTGTGTGTGTGTGTGTGAGTGAGTGATAGCTTTTGGCTGATATATATTTATATCTTGGAGCTGAAGAATTTCCTTATAAGTTGATAAAATGGAATTCATTCTGGAATATTGACTAGCATGGTCTTGTTCAGGTACCCGTAGTGAGCTCATAATTGCAGTGAGTCTGTCCTGTGTAGAAGAGTTTTCCCTAGTCCTCCTGCTCCTGGCTCCCTTCATGCTTCCCTGAACCTTGGGAGGAGGACACATGATCTAGATGTCCCACTTACTCTCCGCCGTGGCCAGCTGTGAGTATGTGTTAACCGTCACCCTCCCCGGGCCACTGCTCGGAGATGCTCCCTGAGGACCGAGGCTGCGCTCATCTGTGGTAGAAAGACGCTTTGATACTGTGTCCATGTAGCAGAAGGAGAGTAGCATTTCATCCCTGCTAGGGAAGAAATTGTTTTCTTTATGAGAGTGGCCTCAGGGAGGTTGGCTATGCACCAGTAGATGGCCCAACAGCCATTCTTGTATGGGGAGCACAAATTGGACCCAGTAAGTTATTTTTTTAAAAAAAGCTGTTGAGAGTTGGGGAGGGGTATGGGTCTGAGAGATCAGCTTCCTATTAATCAAAATCCATCATATGCATATATAAATCTTTCAATAAAAATACTGCATCAGGATTTTAAATCACTACAGCAAACTCAAAGAGGAAATGGATGCAGGAGACTGCCCGTGAGTGGAAGACAGGGACACAGTCACAGAAGCCACGAGTCAGGGGAGAGCATGGGAAACAGTGGCAAAATGAATGTATATATTTTATTTTTAAAATTAGATTTATTTATTTTGTTTTATGTGTATTTTCCCTGCATATATGCATTGCGCTATGTGCATGGTTAATTCCCACAGAGGTCAGAAGAGGGAGTCAGATCCTCTAGAACTGGAATTACAGATGGTTGTGAGCCTTCATGTGGGATTAGAACCTGGGTTCTCTGCAAGAATAACAAGGCCTCTCAACTGCTGAGTCTTCTCTACAACCCCCAAATATGTTCTTTGTTTGTTTGTTTGTTTTTTGATTTTTAGAGTTAGGGTCTCTCTGTGTAACAGTCCTAGCAGTCCTGGAACCAGCTCTGTAGATCAGGGTGGCCTCGAACTCACAGAGATCCGCCCGCCTCTGCCTCCAGAGTGCTGGGATTAAAGGCATGCGCCACCTCTGCCCCGCTTGAATAAAGATATTTTAACTCTAGAAAGATTTGATTTAAACCCAAATGAAAGCAGAGGAAAGACACAAAGATCAAATCAATTAGAAGACTCTTCTAGAAGACAGAGTACAATCACATGCTTAGGATAGTTGGAATCCTTCATACAGCAAAAGTCACAAGTACAACAGAAAGTGCACATGAAAATAGCACAAAGGAAATACCACTGGGGCAAAGACAAAGACATGCTGGCATAAAAATATAATAAACTAGCCATGTTCTAAAAGAATGGCATGACCGCTCAGCTCAAGAGGTCGTAAAGGATTCCCTTCAATGAAAAAGAACTAGTCAGGGATGCAGGAAGAAAAGTAAAGGAGGAAAAACCAAGCAGACAAACCAAAAAGCCCAACTGCCCCCAGAGTTTGCCAGAATCAGTGGCTCTGAAGGACACACAGGGGGAGCTTTGTCTGCTCAGCGTGCCATTCAGGTTGAAAGTCAGTGGTCAGACCTCAAATATGAAAGGCTGGTGGGGGTGGGGTGGGCAACAAACTAGAAAATAAAAGTGGAGACAAGTGGAGATCATGAACAAGGTCAGGATGAAAGCTTGGGCAGTTTTGTCTCAGTGCAGGACAGATCCGCCCGCCCGGGCACAGGTCGGCTTAGAAGCCAAGAGAGCGCTCTGCTGGGCCCTCACTGAGCCTTCGGTGGCCATGCATGGAGGTGGGGAGGATAAGCAGGATCAAGTCTGGTGGCTGGAAAGTGACACAAACCAAGATGGTCCTCAGGCAGAATGTTCCCATCAGAAAGCAAAATCTCGGGCTGGGGAGGTGGCTCCGTAGTTAAAGAGTTTGTCACTCAAGCAGGGGTCTGTATTCAATCCCCTAGAACCCAGTTTTTAAAAAAAGGGGGGGGGGCACAGCCCTGCAATCCTAGCTCTGGGTGAATGACACGGGTGGGGGATGCCTTGGCACCCTGGGCAGCCAAAGCAGCCTTATCTGTAGGCGCCAGGCTCTCAGTGAGAGACTGCCTCAGCGAAACGAGGTGAGGCTGCCCTTGAGCATTCTGGCTCAAGGAGCCCACCGCTCCTGTGGAGTCATCTGTCTCTCTAAATAAGATTTCTTGCTGCCTGCCAAAAATAAACACAGTGAAAGAGTGATCGAGAAAGACACCCCACATCGACCTCCGGCCTCCACACGCATCCACACACGCATTGACCTCCGGCCTCCACATGCATCCACACACATCGACCTCCGGCCTCCACATGCATCCACACACATCGACCTCCGGCCTCCACACGCATCCACACACACATCGGCCCCTGGCCTGCACACACATCCTCACACACATCCGTCCCTGGCCTCCGCATACCAGCTCACACAAACCTGATCACACCTGCACTCAAACCAAGAAAAACCAGCCATTCCAGTATTTCTCAAGCCGTAAAAGGTGTTGTGAGGCTCCTGATAATCGTTTGTTGGGAAGATTAAGTTACTTACCTAATAATATTTGGATCTAAGTAGCAACTTACCTCTGTGGAAAACTCTCCAAGGTTCAGAAAAGGATGTATGGTCTTTTTGTGACCGTTTTGTAGCCATTTTTACTTTTTCCATGTTTTTATTTTTTTTTCCGTACCAAAGGATGCAAAGAGGATCCTGGGGGCGAGGAGGTGCTCTTGGTGGTGGTGGGGGGGAAGTGCATTGGGGGATGGGAGGTGCACTGGGGGGGAAAAGCACTGGGGGTGGGAAGTGCATTGGGGAGAGTGCACGGGGGGGGGGGGGGGGCGGCGGTTGCTGCTGGTCCCCACAGGTGTAAAGTGTGGGTTCTGCCTCCGTGAGGACTCTCGGCATGAGTGAATATAGGCCTGACATGCTTTGCTCCTTCCTGTTAGCTCCCTCATTCCCTTTTCTAAGGACCCACCCTCCTGTAGCCAACTGGCCATGTCCTGTAGCTGACTGGCCATGTTGAGATATCTGCAGACCTCTGTTGTAAGTCTGCTAGTGTCTGGGGGGGTATATCAACTTGTTCCCACCCAGACTCCAGCCAGTTTCCCATTAGTAAAAGAACAAATGGTCCCAGTCCATCCATCTCTGGGCTGCAGCACCCCACCTCCTGGCGCTTGCCTCGGGAGGGCTTCAGTGGAACAATGAGATCCCGCTGCTGTGACCTAGTTGGCACCCAAACATGGAGCAATAGCATTCCTGAGTCCTGGTTAGCCCATCTTGCTTTGGGAAGAGAAAAGATCTCGGATAAGAACTGGAGCTTTGCGCCCTGAATGCAACACCCCCACCATTAGAGTGGGCTAAAAAAAAAAACATAGTCAAAGGTACCTTAGGAATCTTAAGACAGGAGAAGGTGAAACCAAGTGTGGAGTCCTTCTACATCCAAGGCCCTGAGACTGACAGGGGCTGACTCCAGAGAGGAGACAATAAGAGCTTTATTTTAGGAAGACCAAACTGTTTGGGGTCAGGGAGACTTTTCAGGGGCTCGGTTAAGAATTCAGGCAGGACTCCAGCACTGGAAACTAGAGTCAACAAAGAAGGATTTAGTTAGAAGCCATCTGGTATGAAACGGAGCCTGGTTTGCCTGGAGCAAAGCAAGAGAGAAGATTTTTCTTGGTCCAGAGAGAGAAGAAGAGTGTGTGGTGTGTGTGTGTGTGTGTGTGTGTGTGTGTGTTTGCACGTGTGTGCATGTGTGTATATGCACATGTGTGTGTGTCTGTGCTCCCACTACTGAAGCGACTGAGTCTTGCTTGAAATACATCATGAAAACAAAGACCCATCACCATCAGAAAAACAAGAAGGCCAAGGGTGCAGGCAGGTGTCCAGATGCAATGAGTCATCTCAGATGAGACCATGAAAGTGTCCCCTGCATCCAGGAGACTCCTAGCCATGCACGCTCTTCCGTGGGGTTGTGATGGGAAGTGATGACACGCATCACAAGGCTCTCCCAAATGATGCTTCCACAGGAGAGTGGGAAGGTGATGGGATATCTCTGCAGAAGGGCTGAGCTGAATTTTAACCTGGAGTCTCATTGTTTGTAGCTTAAGCTGAGTCAGCCATTTTGTGATCCTTTTTCCTTTTGGTTTCCATCTCAGAGAGTTTTATTTTGGGGTGGGGGGACCAAAGAATCTCTCTGTGACCTCTAAGAGAGAGAATAAATAAGATCAAATGGGGCTCCTTTAAATCTTAGAAACCCCTGTCTCACCTTGGAGTGGGGAAGCTTTCGAAGATTCAAATCCCAGAAACTGAGAAAATATAGTCATTCCTTGATAACCTCGGGAGTCAGTTCCAGAGAATCTTGGAATACCAAACTCCAAAGATGCTTAAACCCGTGTATAAGATGCTGTCATATAACATAACACCCATCCTCACTGGGCACGGAGGTGTGCAGCCAGAATCCCGGTACTCAGGAAGTAGGAGGCAAGAGGATCTTCCACATTCAAAGCCAGCCTGATTTACATGGCGAGATCTTGTCTTAGAAGACCAAAAATCGAAGACAGGCCCAAGGCAGCAACCTCAATGGAAGACGCCCCAAGCAGGCAATCTTTGTGGGAATAGACCTAAACGACACCTGGTATTGCAGAGCAAACCCCAGGAATGCCGAGCAATCTCCAGGAACACGGAGTGACCAATGGGATGGCCAGTGGAGTGACTGGAACTGTGGCCCTGACTGCACCACAAGGAGCAACCATCTGAGCCTTGGATCTACTGGCACCTGGAAGACTGGCCACCAGAGTCACAAACAGACCCAGCCACACCAGTCAGAGGAAAAGATGGGTAGACAAGATAAGAACATACTTGGAACACCACAAAGGGCAACACCACACCAATAAAAGCTAGTGACCTTATAACAAGACTTGAACAACCAATTAGAGATGAAGCAGAAGAAAATGACCTAAAAAATAACTTTAGGAGAATGTTTGAGGCCCTTAAAAAGGAAATGAAGAATGAAATAGAGGAAAAGACAAACAAAAAATTGGAAGAAATCAACAAATCCCTTAAAGAAAACCAAAAAAAAGCAATCAAACAATTAAAAAAAACTATTCATGACTTGAAAACTGAAATATAAACAATAAAAAACACAAGCCAAGAGAATTATAGATATAGAAATTATGAGAAAACAATCAGGAACCACAAATGAAAGCATAAACAGCGGAATACAAAAGATGGAAGAGAGACTCTCAAGGGCTGAAGATACAATAGAGGAAATAGACTCATCGGTCAAAGAAAACATTAAATCTAACAAAATCTTAACACAAAATATCCAGGAAATATGGGACACAATGAAAAGACCAAACCTAAGAATAATAAGGATAGAATAAGAACTCTAGCTCAAAGGCATAGAAAATATAGTCAACAAAATCATAGAAGAGGAAAGTTCATAGCACTAAACGCCTACATAAAGAAGCTGGAAAAATCCCACACTAGTGAATTAACAGAACATTTGAAAACTTTAGAACAAAAAGAAACAAACATCCAGGAGAACTAGATGGCAGGAAATAATCAAATTAAAAGGTAAAATAAACAAGATGGAGACAAAGAAAACAATACAAAGAATCAATGAGACAGAGTTGGTTTTTTGAGAAAAATCAACAAAACAGACAAACCTTTATCCAAACTAACCAAAAGGCAGAGAGAGAATATCCAGATTAACAAAATCAGAAATGAAAAGGGGGATATAAACAACAGACATGAGACATGGAGAAAATTCAGAGAATCATTAGATCATATTTTGAAAACCTGCACTCCACAAAATTGGAAAACTTAAAGGAAATGGACAACTTTCTGGATAAATATCACTTACCAAAATTAAATCAAGACAAGATAAGCAAAGTAAATAGACCTATAACTCCTAAAGAAATAGAAACAGTCGTTAAAAATCTTCCAAGCAAAAAAAGCCCAGGACCAGATGGTTTCAGCTCAGAGTTCAACAAGATTTTCAAAGAAGAACTAATACCAATACTCCTCAAATTGTTCCACACAATAGAAACAGAAGGAACATTGCCAAACTCTTTTTATCAGACTACAATTACCCTGACACCCAAACCACAGAAAGACCTCACTAAGAAAGAGAATTACAGACCAATCTCACTCATGAACATTTATGCAAAAGTACTCAATAAAAATACTGGCAAATCAAATCCAAGAATGAATCAGAACCATCATCCACCATGATCAAGTTAACTTCATCCCAGAGATGCAGGGATGGTTCAACAGACAAAAATCGGTCAACGTAATCCACCATATAAACAAACTGAAAAATAAAAACCACACGATCATCTCATTAGATGCTGAAAAAGCATTTGACAAAATACAACATCGCTTCATGATAAAGGTCTTGGAGAAAGCAGGGATACAAGGAACATACCTAAACATAATAAAGGTAATATACAGCAAGCCAACAGCCAACATCAAACTAAATGAAGAGAAACTCCCAGCAATCCCACTGAAATCAGGAACAAGACAAGGTTGTCCACTCCATATCTATTCAATATAGTTCTTGAGGTTCTAGTTAGAGCATTAAGAAAACAAAAGGAGGTCAAGGGGATACAAATCGGAAAAAGAAGTCAAACTCTCACTGTTTGCTGATGACATGATAGTTTACATATGCAACCCCAAAAAATTCTACCAAGCAACTTCTACAACTCATAAAAACCTTCAGTAATGTAGCAGGATACAAGATTAACTCAAAAAAAAAAATCAGTAGCCCTCCTTTACACAGATGATTAATGGTCTGAGAAAGAAATCAGAGAAATATCACCCTTCACAATAGCCACAAATAGCATAAAATATCTCTGAGTAACTCTAACCAAACAAGTGATGACCTGCATGACAAGAATTTTAAATCTTGAAGAAAGAAATTGAAGAAGACACCAGAAAATGGAAAGATCTCTCATGCTCTTGAGTAAGTAGAATTAACATAGGAAAAATGGCAGTCTTACCAAAAGCAATCTACAGATTCAATGTAATGCCCATCAAAATCCCAGAAAAATTCTTCACAGACCTCAAAAGACTGGAAAAACGAAAAACCCAGGAAAGCCGAAACAATCCTGTACAATAACGGACCTTCTGAAAGCATCACAATCCCCGACTTCAACTCTACTACAGAGCTACAGTACTGAAAACAGCCTGGGATTGGCATAAAAACAGACAGGAGGACCAATGGAACCAAATAGAAAACCCGGATATCAATCCACACATCTTTGAACACCTGATTTTTGACAAAGAAGCAAAAACTATAAAATGGAAAAAAAGAAAGCATATTTAACAAATGGTGCTGGCATAACTGGATATCAACATGTAGAAGAATGAAAATAGATCCATATCTATTGCCATGCACAAAACTCAAGTCCAAATGGATCAAAGACCTCATGAACCTCATAGAAGAGAAACTGGAAAGTACACTTGAACGCATTGACACAGGAAACCAATAAATATATATACTTTCTAAGTATAACCCCAGTAGTACAGACACTGAGAGCAACAACTAAAAAATGGGACCTCCTGAAACTGAAAAACTTCTGTAAAGCAATGGACACAGTCAACAAGGCAAAACAGCAGCCTACAGAATGGGAAAGATCTTTACCAACCCCACATCGGACAGAGGGCTGATCTCCAAAATATACAAAAAACTCAAGAATTTGGTCATCAAAAGAACAAATAATCCAATAAAAAATGGAGTACAGACCTAAACAGAGAACTCTCAACAGAGGAATCTAAAATGGCTGAAAGACACTTAAAGAAATGCTCAACATCCTTATTCATCAGAGAAATGCAAATCAAAACAACTCTGAGATTCCATCTTACACCAGTAAAAAATGGCCAAGATCAAAAACAATGATGACAACTTATGCTGGAGAGGCTGTGGGGGAAAGAGAACACTCCTCCATTGCTGGTGGGAGTGCAAGCTCGTACAGCTTCTTTGGATATCAGTATGGTGATTTCTCAGAAAATTAGGAAACAGCCTTCTCAGGACCCAGCAATATCACTTTTGGGTATATATCCAAAGGATGCTCAATTGTGCCACAAGGATATGTGCTCAACTATGTTCATAGCAGCATTGTTTGTCACAGCCAGAACCTGGAAACAACCAAAATGCCCCTTGACTGAAGAATGGATAAGGAAAATGTGGGACATTTACACAATGGAGTACCACACAGCAGAAAAAAACAATGACATCTTGAAATTTGCGGGCAAATGGATGAAGCTAGAAAACATCATATTGAGTGAGGTAACCCAGACCCAGAAAGACAATTGTCATATGTACTAACTCATCAGTGGCTTTTAGACATAAGACAAAGAAAACCGGCCTACAAATCACAATCCCACGGAACCTAGACAACAGTGAGGACCCTAAAAGAGACATACTTGGGTCTAATCTACATGGGAAGTAGAAAAAGACAAGATCTCCTGAATAAATTGGGACCATGGGGACCCTGAGAGAGGGTTGAAGGGGAGGAGGGAGGCAGGGAGTGGAGCAGAGAAAATGTATAGCTCAATAAAATCAATTTAAAAATCATGTCTAAACTACATGTACTACCTAGTACAATTCAGATGATATGTAAACAGTTACATTGTATTGTTTAGGGAATACTGAAAAGAAAAACAATTGTTTGAACCAATTCAATACAGACAATTTCTTTTTCTGGTATTTTTGATCCACAGCTGGTCAAATCCACTGATGCCAAATCCACGGATAAGGAGGGACAATTGTAGCTTTCCATATGGAAGCATGAACACCAGGAACTCCCAAATGATTTACACACACACACACACACACACACACACGAATGCACATGCCAGCACTTGCAATCAAAAAGCAGGCAGAGAACTCTCTAGAAAAAGAAAAAAGAATGTGATTCATACCATGAATTGTCACGTTCTCATACTTAGAAAGTCCCTGCCAAAAAAATAAATAAATAAATCAGTAGAAGTGGAAGAAAGAGTTGGCAGAAAAAGAATGGTGCACAGCCTTCAAATGTGTGGAAAGATACTTAACTCTCACCAGAACAAGAGATAAAAACTAATATTAGGAAAGAGGTTTTTTATTTATAAATTTGATAAAAAAAAAAAAAGTTAAACCAAGGGTTGGATGCCGTGGAGAGGGTGTGGAGGGCAAACCCCTCTGTGAATTGGTACAGCTGTAGAGGCCAACGGCAAGACCATTTCTGTCAAAGTTGGAATGTTTAGCCCCTCACCTAGGCGCTACTGTTTGCCCCCCGGCCCAGCTTTTACTGTCTTCCCCTAGGCGCCTGCCCTGCAGGCACACGCCACCACCCTAGCTGAGTTTGGACATGTGATATAATGACGTAATGAAAGCCATGTGTCCTCAGTCCCGCCCCGAAGCCTCTGTGGCCTGGAGGTGTCATTTCGCTGTCTGTCATAGCTCTTCAAATGGGACTTCTCCGTACAAGCTCATGCTGGTCTTGTGTTTTCTCTTTAATGTCCGAGTGGTAATGCCTCCCTGTTGCTAGCAGGAGGCCCTGAACGTTCCCTGCTGGGTGGGTGTACATCTTGTTCACATGTGTGTATCTAGACAGTATTAAAATCTTCCTGTGTTGTTCCCTGTAGTAACCTAATAGCCGTATACCACGGTCTTCACTCATTTTCTGCAAGAATAATAGAACATCTCAGACTGGGTAATTTTTAATAAGCAGAGGAATCCAATATCACAACCACAGCAGAAAGGACTGGACCAGAGCAAGACCAAATCCCAATACCAAATCCTAAAGTTCCACATCTGGCATCTAGGGTCCTTGATGTTATCACCTGAGCTATTACAGTCTTGGGCAGCCCTGCCCCTCCAGTTCTGCCTGTGGTACACATGACCTTCTCCTTGGACCAGCTCCAACTTGCCCCCTGCAGCTTTCCTTGGTGAACATCCCACATTTTTGATGTCTTTGATAACCTAAGCCCAATGTGGGCTTGACCCCCACAGCTTCACTCAGGACATGAATGCTAGAAACACATGCTATACCCGCCCCCCTCAGGACTGGTAGAAGACTCCATTAATCCACGCACTCTTGGGTCTTGCATTCCTGCAAAAACAGCACCACACAGAACACCAAGATCTGCTGCCACCTTGAGATGCAGGCTGGCCTCCCTGGGCGGCAGCTGCTGTCCTAGGCAGCAGTTTTGCAATGGGGCATGGGGGTGGGGGTACCTCTCCAGTGGCTTTCTTTTCCCAGTGGAACGCATTGTTATAGCCCTGGCACTCGGCGGGCGGCGTCTTGCCTTCAGGATAACTTTATGATCCTAGCTGAGTGCAAACTCCCTGGCTTCTCTTTAGTGGCGCTAACATCTTTAACAGATGCCAGTGTCACCCACACCCACCTTGCCTGCAAGCAGCTTTCAGCGCGCTGCCTTCCTTGCCAGGCTGTGTGTTTCTCCATGTTTTTCAGAATCACCTGCTGCTTTCTTTCAGCACAGACGTGGATGAGAGCGGTGAGCAGTAACCATAGCAGTCTGCATGCGCATCCTGTCTTTAATTAAGACGTCCTCCTTCAAACAAATCAGCCTGTGACTTCCAACGCAGCCTCCTCTGGCCACAGGCAGATTCTTTGCCAGACTGCAGCACAAATAACCTTTAGCCAGATTCCCTAAAGAGTCCTTGTTCCTCTCTGAAACCATATGAGTAGAGTCTCTACTGCTTGTGTATCTGAGAGCATTTTGGCCTTCCAAATTCCTATTAAAGCTTTAAGCACTTAATAGGCACTTAAAAGCTTCTGTCGCCAACAGCTCCAAAGTCTTCCACATTCCTCCGGAAAACCCTCCCCAAGACTTAGGAACCACACCGTCAAGGTTGTAACAGCAATGGCTAGTCTTGTGACTAGTATTCTGTTTTAGTTACTTTTCTCCCGGCTGTAACCAAATACCTGGTCAGAAACAAACGGAAGGAGAGGATTGCGTTGGTTCACACTTTGAGAGGGGCTAATCCATCATGGCGGGGAACACATGGCAGAACCAGCAATGGGAAATTTCATAAGTGATAGCGTGTCCATAGAGGCATACTGAAAAACTATAGTTTAAAAACAAGAGCATTTTCTCTAGTGGAAAGACCTCTCAAATTTATTTTTTAGGAGAAAAAAATTAAGTAGGAAATGGTTGAATATTCTACCTCTTGTCTGAAAGAAAGGGAAATTCATTTAGCCAGGAGGGTGGTGCCTGTCTGTAATCTTAACACTCGGAAGGCTGAGCTAGGAGGCTTGTTCAAGTTCAAGGCAGCCTGTGTCACATAGTAATAACATAGGTGCTAGAGAGATGTCTCAGCAGTTAGAACTTACAGAAGATTCACATTCAATCCTCAGCACCCACAAAGGGAGGCTCATAACCGCCTGTAACTCCAGCTCCTTGGGCCTCCACAGGCGTGCCTGCTCACATACACATACCCACACACAGACACAGTCAGATTTGTTAATTTAATTTTTTAATAATTAAAAATAAATTAACCCAATACTCATTGTCTATTCAAACATTTAAGCTTTAAAAAAAATCTCCTTAGCTAGGGATCCTTACCACAAGCTGGAAGAAGAGCTGAGCAAATTGATGGTCCACTCCCAAGGAACTAGGGAAGATAAAACCAGGAATTTGGCTGCCTTGTCCCTGCTGGCTTCAAACTCCCTATGTAGCTGAAGATGACCTTGAACTTCTGATCCTCTCCCCATCTCTCTGGGTGCTTAGATGACAGATGTACCCCAGCACACTGAGTCTATGCCAGGCTGGCTACCAGTCCGGGTCTACCAACAGAACCACATCTGTAGCTCGAATTCCACCAGTTCTTACTTGCCTTTTATTATTGCGTGTGTGGTGTGTGTGACGATATAATTGGGTGCTTCTGAATTTTGATCACCTCAATATTATTTTTTTTCCAGATGTGAGAGCAGAGGAAGGACTTACGGACTCACCAGGATGCTTTCCGACCGCGCCTTCTCTGCCGTCAGTTTCTGTAACCTGTGTCTTGGGGGTAAGCGTTACTCTTCATCTCACAGCTGTTAGAGGAGCAAGCCTGTGTCTGGGTCACCACACAGCCCTGGTGTGGTTTGACACACCAGTGTCCATGGCTGGAGGACCCAGATCCGCATGACCTATATCAGGCACCCGTGGTTTTCTGCCTGTTAATTTGAGTAAAGCCAGAATAATGTAAGGTACAATCATTTTAGGGAAACACCCTTGTTTCTAACCGAAGGGCGGTTGCTCTAAGTCTGACCCACAGTGGAGTGGAGAGGACAACCCCTTTATCTCTTTCCATGGACACAAAATTGGAAATCCAGCCCTGAACTTGGGGTTATGCAGTTCATTCATTTTATTTAAGACCTTTTCTTCACTGCAGTTCTGTTTTCTCCCACCCCTTCTCCTTCTCCTTCTTGACTGTTTCACTGACAGGTCATCTGTCCCTTCGTTTGTCCTTAGGGACTCCTGAGTGTGACAATTGTCCCAGTATAGGTATCCATGGATAATGTGTGCCACCCATGGTCTCCACCTTCTGTAAAATGCCGGGAATCCCACTCCCCTTAAGTCATTACCAGATCTGGAAATAAATGCCCCCCCTTAATTTAAGCCTGCTCCGAGGGGACAGCACTCACTAGTTCCCAACCCAAACCCCTCTCTTCATCGTCCGCCCTGAGTAAATATCTTTACCTATAAAGTGTATTAATGAACAGCATGATGATTTCTATTCTGAGAAATGTTTCATATGCACAGCTGCTCCTCAGACACTCAGTTCCTGCCCAGTCCTTGCTGTGTTGGGTCCCAGAGACCTCACCTTGCTTCTGCCCTGATTGCCACCCTCAGATCACACAAGTGTCCATGGTGCCAGCGTTGGCCAGGAACATTTCTGTTCTTCACAGTATTTTTGTTAGCATAAGCAAGTCTCGGTGTTTGTGAGTGCACGTGTGTCCAAGGCTCTTAAATTTAGCGTGATGCTGATAATCTGAACCCAGAATAAACGTCCCTGTAACTTGTTTTTCTTCTTCCTAGTGTGCATGATCCTACAGTTTGGTTCGCCATCTGCTTTTGTTGGTAAGAATTATTATAAGTTTGGCTATATTTAATGTAAGGGTCAAAGTGTCGGGCTAACAGACAGGGAAAGCTTGGTCTGGGGTATGCTGACAAGCTTATCGGAACCCTTTGTCCTTAAGAGGAGCTAGGATTGTCTAACTGAAGTTTTCATTATCTGTCTCCTATAGCTGCCGAAGGAGAAACGTACGAGAACATTACTGGTAAGTCACAGCCTTGTAGTGACACGTAGATTAATAGAAACGGGTTAATTTACGATGTAAGAGCTAGTTAGGAATATGCCTGAGCCATTGCCCAAGCAGTGTTGTAATTAA
The DNA here is from genome assembly GCF_903992535.2 of Arvicola amphibius. Classification (NCBI taxonomy): domain Eukaryota; kingdom Metazoa; phylum Chordata; class Mammalia; order Rodentia; family Cricetidae; genus Arvicola; species Arvicola amphibius. The sequence continues at coordinate 6,983,638 of NC_052056.1, read as the reverse complement.
TACAGTTTCTGTGTGATTATTCAGGTCTGGGTGGCCGGGAAATGAAAGCACAGTCTCCATTTACAGTCTCCTAAAACCATCATAAGGAAAGAAACACTAGCGATCACTAAGATACCCTCTTATAGGAACACTGAAGTTTTAATCTCTCACTAATAAAAGAATGAAGACACAAAATATAATGCAGACATAGTTTCTCTTTAATTTCTCATCTTCTACATACTAGTTTCAGGTAAAGGAAAATACATTTTTAAAACTAGAATTCTTCCTCCTTTTTGTGACCAGGGGAATTAAAGTGCAGTGGGGAACTGAGTTGGGGAAAGGGAGGGAGGGAGAGAGACAGGAAGATATAGAGAGAGGGAGTCGAAAGTGGGTGGAGCGATTTATGGACCAGTTGAGCAAAGAGGATGAGGAGGTTGTGGAAGAAGCTCCTGGTCCGGAAGGAGCATGATTATTTGGGATCCATGAACTATTTAGTTAATGATAATTAGAGAAACCCTTTGTCCAAGTCTGTTTACAGGGTGCTGGTTCCTGTTTGTGGACTTTGCTCCTCTGACAATATGTTGTCACTAACTATCGGAATTACTTCATTTCCCATGTCCAGCAGATTTCCTGCATGTTCCAGATGCCATTGTTCTTGGGGACGTTGGGTCTGAGCTCCCAAGCAGGAGAGCAATTCTGAATTTCAGATTTCATTTTTTTTGTTTTCTTTTCTTTCTTTTCACCTCCCGTTCCCTCCAGAGTACCCAAAAGAATTTTGCACTATGAACCTGACATTACGAAACTTCCGGCTAGTTTTATCATTGGAATTAGAGAACAAGTCGCTCCCACACACTCACTTCACGTTTTGGAGCACAATCATGAGGTTGGTTGGTGTTTCATTTTCTTCTCTTGTTGAATGTGTTACCTTTCTTTCATATTGTGCAATTTCTTCCCTCAATATGCACACTTCTGGTCCCAGACTTTTTTAAGTTAATTTATATGTGTGTGGGGAGCAAGCGCATGTGTTTGCGGAGGCGAGAGGTCGGTTGACATTAGCTGTCTGCTTCATTCGCTCTCCACCTTAAGTTTTGAGGGAGGGACTTACGGCTTTTGCCAGGTTGGCTGGCCAGTAAGCCCCAGGGATCCTACAGTCTGTCTCCCCAGGGCTAGGATTGTGGGTGCTGCCTCCGTGTGAAGCTGGGGATCCAACACAGATCCTCATGCTTTCTGGGCAACCACTTCACTGATTCAGCCGTCTTCCCAACTCTTTGTCTTGGATTTCTCTTTTTTAAATTCAGAACCTTAAAGGGTCAAAGTCAAAACACTGATCCTTTCTTAATTAATTTGAAATCTTTAATAACCCAAAGCTGTTTGGGGGCAACGTTTGTATTCATAACCAAAGTCAGATTCTTATGGTTCACAGTGATCTGTCTTCAGTCACTCTGACATTTAAGGGTCTCACTCCCATGGGGCTCAAAGGTCTGTTGACCATATAATGCTTTCCGTCCATGTTTCTTTACTCATGGAGACAGGTTAGATTCGAGAAGCTCTGCAAGCTTGGGTCCAATGTCATTTTGCCACTGACAAGCTTGATTCTTAGTCCAGAGCGTTTTTGTCTCTGCTTAAGGATTGCTACAAGGAGTAAAGATGAAGTGGATGGATACTACCTTGGCCCTCTTGCTCCCACGTTCATCTTTCCTGCATCATTGTTATGACCAAGTAGCTCTTTGAAGAGAGAGTATGTGTATGTAAGCACTGTGACCTGGCCCAAAATGTCCTTTTCCTGATTATGCACCTGACGTCTAACTGTTAAACTAACCAGGAGAAGGCAAGGCCTCTTGTGAGTCTCCCTTTCTCCTGACAAATCTTTGTTTTTATCTCCTTGATGATCACACATGCCGTTAGCCTACCTGGTCTAGTTTCTGCCACTGTGATAAAACACCCTGGCCAACAGGAACTTGGGGAAGAAAGGGGTTTATTTGGATTACAATTCCAGGCTACAGTCCATTGTTGAGGGAAGTCAAGGCAGGAACTTCAAGTGTCACATCACAGTCATGATCAGAGGAACAAATCCATGGATCCTTGCTTGCTTGGCTTAAGCTAGTCACTCAGCTCTCTCTTCTTCTACTCATACAGTTCAGCACCAGGCTAGGAAGCAGGGTCACCCACCCTCAGGGTGCTTCCCACGTCAATTAACAATCAAGATAGTCACCTACAGACTTGTCCACGGGCAAACTCAATCCAGATAATTCCTCAGCCCTAGGTTCTCCTCCCTCCCTCCTGTTGACAGTTAAAGCTAGCCAACACTTTCCCTTTCTTCCCCAAGCTTGGTAGACCAGATGTCCATGTTGTCCCTAAACTAACATAGTTCTGACTTAAGACTATGCTGTATGACGTTCAGACAGAGAGGGAGGTCTTGGTAAAGCAGTTGTAATTATCTGAGTGTGTGAGGGAGGTCTGAAGCCAAGGCCAGGAAAGCCCAGGCCAAAGTTTCTTCTTCCTCCCTCCCTCCCTCCCTCCCTCCCTCCTTCCTTCCCACCCTCCCTCCCACCCTCCCTTCCTTCCTTCATGCAGCAGATTGCATCCATGGAACAAAGCCCTTCCCTCTAGGCACAGATATTCAGAAAGAAGCTGGGGACATTACTAAGCAAATAAAGATATAATGAATCCTTAGGAGAAAAAATCCTAAAGAGATTAAAAGTGTGGGGCCAGGTAGAGTTTAACATGTCCAATCTTAAGATAAAGTAAGTGTGGAATATCTGGTCAGAGCCCTGAAGGAATGAATGAGGCCCAGAAAGCAGACTCTCAGAACACACAAGCTCAGCTTTTCCTTTTTCATCTTCTCCCCCACCCCCAAAGCAAACCAGAAGATCCGAAGGTGCTTGAGAACTGTAGAAATATCACGGAATCATCTTGCGATGTGACAGACAAGTGGAATAATACGCATGAGGTCTATGTTCCCATCGTCGTCATTTACAGAGGAGACTCCATGCCAAGCTATTGTGATTCCTATGTCTCGGACACAGACAGTGAGCATGCCTCTCTCTCTCTCTCCGTGGTTTGCTACATAGAGAAAGGTCCACAGAGGTGTTTGACTTGAGAGCTGGGTTGACTCTTGGCCCTGCCTTGTGTGGTCATTGGTTGCTCAGAGCCTCAGCTTTCTGATCTGAAAAGTGGGTCCATAACCTGATCTTCTCAGATTATTGGCAGGTTTTCAGCAGTAGCTGCAGCTGTTTTCCTGATCTCTTTACAGCCTGGCAGGCAGTAGGGAGGAGCCTGGCAGGAAGTAGGGAGGAGCCTGATAGGAAGTGGAGAGGAGCCTGGCAGGAAGTGAGGAGGAGCCTGGCAGGAAGTGGGAAGGAGCCTGGCAGGAAGTGGGGAGGAGCCTGGCAGGAAGTGGGGAGGAGCCTGGCAGGAAGTGGAGAAGAGGGTTTGTATGTTTCTCTCTAAGCTATCATGTCAGTTTAGGTCAGTGTCTTCCTGACTACCACAGCCTGTCTAAGACTATAACCCAATAAAGCTGCATATGTGAACTCCTAGGACCCTCAGCTCACAGGATGGAGTGACCCCTTTCTCCCTTTCCCTGTGTCTGAGGGCCACCTCCTGAGCACTTGTGTTAGTGGTTCCAGCTCCTTTATAACTGGTTTCCAAGATCATGATTTGGTTTTGACATGCTCTGACAGATCGAGTAGGGGTGTGTGTGCCACATGACCCATGATTCAGATCTTACGAGGCATGAGACCACTGCAGTGGTATGCAAGCTTTGGATCACCATTTATATCTGTGCATAGACTCACAGAAAAGATACTGAAGAATAATTTATAGATCATGATAAGGAATATGTATTCAGGTAATAAGTATTTTTCATGATCCAAATAATAAATATGAAAAAGATACTAAAACCTAAGATCGCCAAGTATGGTGGTGCACACATGTAATTCCAGCCCCCAAGAGCCTGAGACAGGAGGACTACTGCAGGTTTGAGGTCAGTTTAGGCTGCATAGAGTGTAGGAAGTCAGTCAGGGCTACGTAGTCAGACCCTTTGTCAAACAAACAAAACCAAACCCCCAGTACTAGAAAAGCAACACAGACCTCCTGCTTTGACACCGTTCTTCTGAACAGATTCAGCAACGCGTATTTAAAACAAAACAAAACAAAACAAAAACAAACAAACAAAAAAAACAAGTAACTTAAGCCAGCAAGTGAGTAAAGGCATTTGTCCCCAAACCCAATGATCTGGTCAATCTCTACCCACATGGTAGAGAGAGAGCAATTCCCCAAAAGTTGTCCTCTGACCTTCACACCTGTATTGTGCTGTGATGCCCACACACATATGCATGCACACACACAAATAAAGTAAATTAAAAACTAAAAAAAACCCTTAAAATAGTAGATGTATTTCTATCAAATATGGAGAGAATAAATAAAACAAAAAACCTTTAACATGTGACGACTCTAACCAAGAATTCCCTATTGATAATTTGTTATTAAAAAATGGCCAAGACCATTGGAGAGATGACTCGACAACTAAGAGTATACAGTGTTCCTACAGAGCTGAGTTCAGTTCCCAGCATCCACAGCTCACAACCACCTAGAACTCCAGCTTCAGGGATCTGCTGCCCTCTTCTGGCGTCTTCACGCAACTGCACTTATGTGCTCATTCCCCACAAGCATGCACACATACACATAATTTAATAATTTTTTAAAAGCACTTAAAAAATTAATGTAATCTTTTTAAGATTTACTTATTATGTACACAGTGTTCAGCCTCCATGTATGCCTGCAGGCCAGAAGAGGGCACCAGATCTCATTACAGATGGTTGTGAGCCACCATGTGAGTTGCTGGGAATTGAACTCAGGACCTCTGGAAGAGCAGTCAGTGCTTTTAACCTCTGAGCCATCTCTCCAGCCCCTAGAAGCAGTTTTAAAAGGAAAAAGATCCTAGCAGTGGTGGCACATGCCTTTAATTCCAGCACTCAGGAGGCAGAGGCAGGTGGATCTCTGAATTTGAGATCAGTCTGGTATACAAAGTGAATCTCAGGATAGCCAGAACTGTTACACAGAGAAACCCTGTCTCAGAAAAAAAGAAGAAAACACCGAGAGAAAGAAATAGCTAAGGACAAATGCAAAGCTTCAGTACAAGAACACTGAATGACACATTGGTTCTTTTCATAAATATTAAGGATAATCAATTTGTTCGAAATAGTGAGTCAGTTGGGGTCTAGAACACAAGGTTTTAAATTCATCCTGGAAAGTTATGTGGTGAGTTGGGGGCCAGTGCTCCTCATGAAGGCCAGAGAAGAACATGTTAGACTTTGTGGCCCATATACAGGATACAGGCTCTGTCCTGGGTTGTCCTTCGTATTTTTCCTTTGAGATTCCCCCTCCCCAAAAAAATGCAAAATCATCCAAAAGAAAAAGATCTGAAATTGTAGGTTGTGCCAAAGTGTAACCCATGAGACATGGTTTTCTATCCCTTGAGGTAGATAAATATGTTTATGAATTATAGTTAAGTGAGCCAGGGATGATGACTGATGCTTATATAATCACAGTACTGAAGAACCAGAAGTAGAGAATTGTAAGTTCAAGGCCAGCCAGGCTGTGTAGGGAAAGTCTGGGTTGTTTTGTTTGTTTGTTTTGTTTTTTAAGTAGTTAAGTGGCATAAAAAATGTGGGTTAGAAGGATTTAATTTCAGTGTGTATGACCAGTTATATGCCCCAGTTAATACTAGTGAACACATATTTATTCATATACATACATCATGGAAGTTAATTATACTCAAAGGAAATTCCCACCTGTATTTTCTGCAAGTGAATATTATTGCTATATATTCATGTTGAGTTATGAAGACAAGTCACTTTAAATTTTGCGTGTAGAATACAGCTTGAGAACTGGAACTCTGCTGATGTCCATCTCAAACCTGTCTCAGTGTGCCATAGGAATGCTCATGAATCGTTTTTCGTATTCTCTGCTTTTCACCAGTAAATCCAGACAATGCTATCCAGCTAGAATGAGAAGCCCACTCCCACAGAATTAGCCTTTCTTAGGAGGAGCGACCTTGCGTACCAAAAGACTGACTGGAGCTCACGCTCTCTCTCTTTCCCACACAGTTAGAGCGGAGCCGCCAGAATTTGAGGTTGTTGGCTTCGTGGATCACATCAACGTGACAGTGAAATTCCCACCTGTCACCCCCAAGATATTCGGGAAGAGCATATGGGAAATACTAGACTCTAAGTCGTTTGTCATCGAAGAGCAGGCAGGCAAGAACGTGAAGATGGTAAGTGCTTCCTCGGGTTCAGATCAAAGTGACGCCAAGCTGGCCGTGGATATTCCTGTCTCTTCAAGAGCTGTGTGAAGCCAGGGGGAGGGCTGCGTGTTTCTGTCATGTTCGACACTCAGCATTGCAGAGAGAGATGGGGCAGGGGTAGGAAGGGGAGAGACGCTGTAGCATCTGCTGTTACATCTCAGCACGCTTCTTCTTGTTCATGCAGCATTTTAGACTGTTTCAGAAACGAAGTGTGTTGACCAGGATAATAACGACACTGCAGGATGAAAACTATAGACAGCAGGTCTCCTCTTTACTAAAGAAAAATCCTCTTTAAATCAAATTAAATCTTGGAATAAAAGGCCATTGGTGTGACCCAGGCAGCAGGTGGGAATAGCCTGGACCAGCTGGCCATGGACCTTCCAGTGCTGCAGTGTATTTTATAAATGGACTCCAGAGTATGGTGGAGAAAAGGGGAAAGTTAAGGCCACAGCATTGTCACAGGTGCCATTAGCTGAACTAATGAGGACTCTGGCTGAGGCTCAGTTAGGTTATGTTAAATGGGAGATGCCAAGATGGTGTTCAGCAGGAGGCTGTGGCGGGCATTGCGGGTCCCGTGTCTGTGGAGGGAGAGTCTTTTGATGAGGGCGCCTGTGGCGAGTCATGGGACAGAGCCTGGCTGGAATGGGCTCCTTCCCGAAAAGCATGGCAGAGCTCGCTCTCCTCTGGAGTCTCTCTTTTAAAGGGAAGGAATGATCTGTAGGCTGGGGAAACGGCCAGCTACGGTCATGGGCACTCAGGACCTTGAGAGCCTGTGTTATTTCCTTCCCCTGGGAGGTGCCAGCTTCTCTGCTGCACGGTGTCCACCCTGCCCCACCGTCTTTTCCATGACTCCCCTCCATGCATGAGCTTGTGGTTTGTTGAGCCGGCTGCCTCTTTGTTTAGTAACCCCTCCTTCTCAGGAGAAGCTGGTAGAGATGCGGTCCCAACTTAAGAAATTGCTGCTGAGAATGCCCTTGAGGAATTGCAAAACAAGACTTCTCACAGAGTTAGTGTTTGGAGTACAGGTGGGGCTAAGAGAATATGGTAATATTGTAGAAATGATTTCACAGGAATCTTCATTCCCTTTAGGACATTTTCTTCTCATTCAGAAAAGGAGTTGATAGGCCAGATGTGGTTTTAAAATATGTGTGCATATGTATAAACATGTGTTTTAGCGATAAATTGCTTGCTTCTAGAGACTTATAACCCTTTTCACAATTAATCCTATGATGTTTTTAAATCTGTTTACAATTTGAAAATGTGACCTTTAGAGCTCAGAGCTTTCACCAAGGTCTTAACTGATCTCTCTCTCTCTCTCTCTCTCTCTCTCTCTCTCTCTCTCTCTCTCTCTCTCTCTCTCTCTCTGTGTGTGTGTGTGTGTGTGTGTGTCTGTGTGTGTCTGTGTGCGTGTCTGTGTCTGTCTTTCTTTTTACAGCACAATCCCAAAATGAATAACATCATGGGGAACTTCACCTATGTCCTCCGAGACTTACTTCCAAAGACAAATTATTGTGTGTCCGTTTATTTTAAAGCTGGAAAGATGGAAGACACTATTAAGTCCCCCTTTAAATGCACTCTCCTTCCGCCTGGCCAGGAAGAAGGTATGGCTAGGCTTTTAAAATTTGTACTTTTGTTTTGATGGAAAATCTGCTGGATGAAAAAAAATTTCAAGTTCTAGTGTGCTAAATGTGCTCCTTCCAATAAATGCACGTCACGCAGCTGTTCCTACTGGTCCATCTCTAATGTCTGCCCGAAGAATAACCAAGTGTCTGCTTGAGAAGGTCAGATCCTCTCTGGCACTCTCTTTTAAGGAATTCTGGGTTAAACCCAGCACTGTGTGCCCTTGGACCATTGTTTGTGCCTAGTGCTAGGAGGCTGGAAGTTGCTTGAAGCCCTGGTGTTGGAAGCCTGGGAAGGTACAGGATGGAAACTGAGGCCTTGGGTGTGAGTCCTAAGAATATGAGGGAAGCAGCTTCTCCACAGAGAGGAGACAGCCCCTGGAGAGGTCAAGAAGCCTTCCTATTACAGACCCTTGAACAGCCAGTACTGTGACCCCAACCTTTCTTTACCTGAGAAGCTGAGTGGCCAGAACAAGGGAGCAGCGGTAAGGAGCATGGGGTGTGGTGGTGCACGCCTGTACTCTGACCTTCTGGAGGGGAGGGAAGATGATAAGCTTGAGGTCATCCTGTGCTCCACAGTGAGTTTCCAGCCAGCCTGGGTTATGTAGCAAGACCTTGCCTCAAAGAATAGCGATGAGAGGGGTTGAGTTTAGGCACCCTCCCTATTGTCTAGGACGGTCACCAGCTCTCTCTCCGGCATCTCACTGAAAGAAAAAGGTTCTGAAAATCCGCCACTGCCCCGGCCCTCCCCCCATGCTCCCCCCTCCCCCACCCTCCTGCCCACCCAGAGTTGTTTTGAAATCCCTCAGCCCCAAAGACCGCCTCCTCAACACCGGCACCCAGCAGAGTAAAAGTAAGGGAACCAGGAGAAGGTTCGATGGTAAATGACCCCCACGGATGGGCTCATGGTCTGAGGTCTTGACCTCCAGCTGATGGCACCATTTGGGGTCTTTCTGGAAAACTTTGGGAGGTTGGCCCTAACTGACCAGAGTAGGTCACTGGGACTGGCTGGCCTTTGAAGGTCATACCCACCTCTGGCCCAGCATGCAGCATGTTCTCTGCTTCCTCATCCACCACGTGAATGGCTTCCAGTCCACACTCCTGCCACCAAGCCCATCACCTCTGCCCCTCCTTCCCTGACAGGATGGACAGACTCTCCGAAACCATGAGCCAATCCTGTCCCCTCACATTTCTTCTGTCAGGCAGTAGGCCACAATGTTGCCAAGGTAACTATTACAAGTGACTCAGCTATTTGGGGACTCAGCAAGCCTCACTATGTAGGGCCTGGCACTAGGTGGTCTGGTAGCAGTGTGGTCTAGCGTTTCTCAAAGCCGGAAGATACACAGACTGATAGTAAAGGCAAAGGCCAACCCTTACCTTAAGCTGAGTTCCAGTGTCTGTAGCTTATAACTCCTACAAAACGGTTAACATCGGCCCCGAGCAAGTCATGTTCATGTCTGGCACCAGACCTCTTAACTCCAAGTAGACAGCCAATAACACTCTAGCTCTTTTCTGAGCCACTACCCAGTCAGAGCAGGCGGGATAAGTACCTGTGGTCACAGGACGTCCTGGCTTCAGATGCGAGCCCCAAGTTCAAGGTCTTCATAGCACTTGGACTCCTGTCCAGCTGGGCTACAAAATCAAGAACTCCCCAAAATTCTTCTCAGATCCAATAGTTTGATGATGTGCCTCCCAGAATTCCTGGGACTTGCGTGACTAGTCGGGATAAAAGTTCTACACGAGTCTAGTGAAGACGTTAGACTCACGGCACAGGGAATGGAAGAGTCAACACAGTAGCTTCTCCTCCTGTGGTGGCAGCCTCCCCAGAACGTCAGCATGTCCACCATCCCACATTCAGGGATTTAGCTGGGTCTAGCAAAACCGTTGGCTGCAGCATTAGACTTAGTCTCCCAAAGGGAGGAGGAGTACACTCCCTGGCTGTACCCGTTCTTTCCTCTACAAATCAGACCTCATCCTGACACTGTCTCCCTGCTCTCCTGGGGTCACTTCATTAGCATAGACTTAAATATGGTTGCTACCTTAGTCTCTTTGCTGCTGTAGTAATGAATTAACCCAAGTGGATAACTTTATACAAAGAAGAGACATTTAGGGAGCTGGAGAGATGGCTCAGAGGTTAAGCGCACTGGCTGCTCTTCCAGAGGTCCTGAGTTCAATTCCAAGCACCCACATGGTGGCTCACAACCATCTATAGTAGGATCTGATGCCCTCTTCTGGCATAAAGTTGTACATGCAGACAGAGCACTCATGCATAAAGTAAATAAATAAATCTTTAAAAAGAGAGATAGATATATTTATTTCTCCTAGTAGATTGTGGGCTTGGGAAATGCAAAATGGAAGGCTTCCTTTCTGAATCTGTAGATATCACATGCCATGGAGGGGAAGTAGCAAGCTGTTTTATGATCACCCATTCCGCTAATGACAGCATTGCTCCACAACTGAGGGCAGAGTCTCCTGACCCAAGCCCTTCCTAACACCCGCTCCCTTCCCTTCTCAATGGGCACCATAGCAGGCCTCAAATAGTGCTTGCTAAAAAGAGCAGCTTTCAGTCAGGGAATTTCATGCGGTCTGAAGCCTTGTGCCTAGAACCAAGAAAAGAGGGGAGGAAGAGAGAGAGAGAGAGAGAGAGAGAGAGAGAGAGAGAGAGAGAGGGATATGAATATATGTATATATACAGGTACAGAAAACATCATGATCTTATATACAGATAAAACTCTCACAAGCAATAATTCAAGTCAGGGTGGATGAGATGGCTCAGGGGGTAAAGGTGCTTGCAGCTACATCTGATCCCAGAGCCCACACAGTGGGAGAACAGAACAAACTCCAGAAGGTTGTCTTGAAACCTCCGCATGCACACTGTGGCATGTGTATACATGCACACACACACACACACACACACACACACACACACGCGCGCGCGCGCGCACACACAAATTTAGTAAAACCACAGAGGAAGGTTTACTGTGACCCAGAGTCGTTGACTAGCAGCTGGCCGTTCTCTGGAAGCTGACCTCTTCTCCCCTCCCCGTGTTCTGCCTGCTAAGGCCTGGTCTTGCAATAGCATGCTGTGGGTTCATCCCACCATGATCCAGTGTTAACACATCGTTTAATGTGTCATTGGCCTCCCTTCCGTCATTAACTGAGACAGCTCACATCTACAGTTATCCAAACACTTGTGCTTTCTTGTTTGGTACTCAGCAATCACAGATTCAGATAGTAAGACCCCTCCCGCTGTCCAGCTACCATCTGAGCTGCTCTTAACCAGCAAAAACAGCAGTCCAGCAGATGCAGCTTGATGGACAGCTGAAACCAGTGCTTACTCTTAGGGTAGGACTTTAGCCCAGAGATATGGTGAGGCATCTTCCCCTTGTTAATTCCTAAATCCATCAAATGGCTCCTAGCAAACCCTGAGGGGATTCTATTCATGTAACAAATACAGCAGTGACAGAAATAGAAATCTCTGGTGTTGTGGGACTCCCACAGCAGTAGGACACAAAATAGTGAGATTAAAATGTAGAAATAAAGTAACAGTAAGAACCATGGGGGGGGGGGTGGGGCGGAAATAAGGCAAGAATGTCGGCAAGGAAGTGTCTAGGGTAGGGGTGGGCAGTCACTGTTTCAAATGTGGCCATCTGGGTGCACACTCCCTTCGATTTCTATTCACTTGTGATTTGTGTAGAGGTGAACGAACCCCAGAAGGGGGATGAAGGAGCAAGTGTGGGCCAGCAAAGACAAAACTAATGGGTACCCTTGGCATGGGCATCCTTGGCTCAGCAGCCCAATGCCAGGGGCTCCTCAGAAACCTGTCACCCTCAGTCACTGGGGTGATTAATAGTCCCGGATGGTGTGACCTCCAGGTGGGAGCAACTTTGTCTCGGTCAGGTCAAGTCCTTCAGAAGCATCTCACACTTAGCTGTTAGCTTGCACCTAAGCACCTATGCCTCACTGATGGGTAAGGAATGTGGGTGGGACACCTACAGCATCTGCCACAGATAACTGAAGTGAGTGGTTCCCGGACGAGGACCCCGGGGATGTGTGGTAGACAGAGTAACAGCCACATACAGACATCTGTATCTCAAGACACCTGTATCCTGATCCTAGACCTGTGGCCAAAGAGACTGGGTGGTTTCTGATAAATTGAGAATGGGGATAAATTATCCAGGGCCACCTGTGTTGGCCTCCTGGGAGCACAGAGGACAGTGACAACGGAAGTAAAGATGGGACAGTGAGAGACTGAGAGCCGCTGGTCTGCTGGATCTGAGGACGAAAGAGAGCTCTGCAAAGCAGAGAAAGGCTTGGGCATGGATCTCCGATGCCATCCCGCAAACATTCTAGTCTTTATCCCAGTGAAACTCAATTTGAATGCCAAACATAGGAATTGTACACCAATCTTAGTTGAGCCAGGTTTTGCCACCTTGCTTCTGTAGGCTCGACCACAGGAACAAGGCAAACAAGTCTAGGAGACCCAGCAGGGGGGATTCCATATGATGAGTCCAGCAGACACTGACTTGGAGTGAAATGAGCAAAGGAGGAACAGTACTGGTTTAGGTCAGAGGGTGTGAGACTCTAGACGGCGTAAGTCTTTAAAAGTCATTAGAAGGGATGAGGGCCCCAGGGGGACTTGTGCAGATCTGACTTAGGATGTAGGAGGGACAGTGGTGTGCCACAAAGTGGGAGATCCAAGTGGCTCCCTGCCAGGCTCTGCAATGATCTAAGTGGTTCTCATCCAGAGAAACCAGCAGGGAAGAACTCCAAGAAGCATCAGCCACTACATCACCTGCTACATCATCCATTACACCACCTGCTACATCATCTGCTACATCACCCACTACATCACCCACTACATCATCTGCTACATCATCTGCTACATCACCTGCTACATCATCCGCTACATCACCTGCTACATCATCTGCTACATCACCTGCTACATCACCTGCTACATCACCCACTACATCATCTGCTACATCACCTGCTACATCATCTGCTACATCACCTGCTACATCATCCGCTACATCATCCGCTACATCACCTGCTACATCACCCGCTACATCATCTGCTACATCACCTGCTACATCATCCGCTACATCATCGGCTACATCATCGGCTACACCACCTGCTACACTACCTGCTACATCATCCGCTACATCACCTGCTACGTCATCCGCTGCATCATCCACTACATCACCTGCTACATCATCCACTACATCACCCGTTACATTATCCACTGCATCATCCACTACATCATCCACTGCATCATCCGCCACATCATCCACTGCATCATCCGCTACATCACCCGCTACATCAGTCGGCTACATCATCAGTCTGCTACAGAGAACGGCATTTATAAAACACTATCCTTGCCACCCAGGCCTCTTAGGTTTTAAAAGAAAGACAAGATGCATCCAAGGCCAAGATTTTAAGATACAAATCTGGCCTCTGCTTCCCAAAATGAGCTGATCTAACTCTCTTTTAGGAAAACAAACTATGATGAGAACATACATGCATAATTGGCTGCAACCCAAGAGTTTGTATTTTACCTTACCTAAGCTAAAATCAAACACAGAACCTTCAAGTCATGAAGACACTTGGGACTGATGCCACAAGGTCCTGTGAGAAGCGTTGCTCTAGCTTGCTACGGACTACAATTTGCCTGATGTGCTTGTCAGTTGAGTTTACTGCACTGCTCTTCTGTAGACTCTTTAGGAAGTTGGGTAGGTCTGTGAATCATCTGTGAGTCGAAATCCTCATACCGTGCCTCTGAGGCCAGGCCTGAGGATCCTCCACCATCCACACTCTTCATGGGCCTGCGTTTGGAAGTCAGGGCTAACTCCCAATGCCCGGGGTCTTCACTGAGCTAGCCATTCATTAATTCACCTATTAAAAGACTTGAAGTATGTGATCCATTTTCAGTCCCTTATACCTCTTCTGCCTGTTTTTCCTTGAAGCTCTGATACAGGGTTCATACTAATATAGATCCTTTCTGGAAATGTAAGAGAACGTCACCTGTGGTGACTCACTGCACCTTGGTCCAGTTATCCTTAGGGGAAACAGCTGCTCTCAATGCAGAGGTAGAAATCTTCCAAGAGGAAGCTTGAAAAGAGACTAGGAAAGGTCTTCACAGGCAAAGCACTGGCAGGGTTTGGATTCCTGCTGTGGCCAAGGCCAAGCCTCAGAACACCCTAATTAGTTTTCCAGGCTGGTGTTCCATCCTCCAGCTCTTCCACCTGGGCCACCATGGAGGGCTGAGTGCCCACAGGCAATCTGAGATCTGGTGTGGCAGAGAAAGTAGATTCCAGTTTTGATCGTTGAAATTTCAAGAAGCTCAGACAGCTAGTAGCTACTCTATTGCAGTTGTCAAACATAAAACTATTTTGATTTTGAAAAGCTAAATATATTTTGTTTCAAATAATGCATTTATATTAGCTTCCTTTCTTTGGTATTTAGCAATATAAATTTTTTTCAAACTTTTGCTTCCTCCGCATTAACTTCTAATACCGAACCAAAGTGAGTATACCCCACCTGTGACCATGCGTTCAATTTCTCCTGAATAAAGTCATGTATCTTTTCATCAACAGGATCGTCAGAATCTACCATAGCAGGAATATTTACAGTGTGTTTCATAACGATGGGCGTCATAAGCTTCATCATATTGCTGAAACAGATTGGTTGTATATGCTTAAAAAATAGTTTCCCCAATGCTTTGGTATGTAGTTTTCTATCTTTATTTATTATTTAATTTAATAATTTTATTATAGATGTAATATGTTTGCAGGAAAAAAATCTCATTTTCCAAAAACATCAGTCATCTTGATCATTCTAGATCCTTTGTCATCCCTGCAAGTGTCAAATGTATTTGGGCCTTTTCTACTTTCTGTATTTTCTACCTATATTCATTCTCTCCCCCCCTCCTCTCCCCCTCTCCTTTTCCCTCTCTCTCTCTTCTCTCCTTCATCTCTCCCCCCATAGGTACTTGTTCATGGTGTCTTTCTCAGTGGCTCCCCAGCTTATTTTTGTTTAAATATTTTCAATTCAGTCTTTGAGAATTTCATACAGTATCTTTTTTCATGTTCTTTCCTGCGTCCCAACTCCTCCCAGATCCTACCCACCCAACTTCATGGTCTTCTCTCTTAAATAGAAACAAAACAACTAAATTAACATTTATTTATTTGTGCTAGGGAAAGGGCACATTCCATGGCATTCTTATGAAGTCAGAGGACAATGTAAGGAGGGGTCAGCTCTCTTTCCGCTCCCAGGTCCTGGATGGAACTCAGGTGGCCAGTCTTGATGTCCTGATGTCAAGGGCTCTCACCTGCCACGCCGTCTCCCCAGCCTTTTCCAGTTAGTTTGTTTTGTTTTGTTTTTTTACATGCATAAAACATTCTTTCTGTTTATTAAGCTTAATTGATTTTTTTTCTATTCAACTGCACAACTTTTCCAAAACAAGCTAACGGTTGCTTTTTTTTTTTGAACTCTTAAAATGTTATGTTTTTTGAGATTATAGCTAAATCATTTTCCCCTCCTCCTCCCTCCCTCTAAACCTTCCCCCTTGCTCCCTCTCAAATTCATGGCTCTTTTTTTTCATTAATTAGTATTAGAAACATATGCATTGCTATTACACACACATATGTATTTGTGTGTATATATACATATATATGTGTATTCCTGAATACATAAGGTATGACCTGCTCAGTCTGAATAATGGTACTTTTATGTGTGTTTTCAGACCATTTGGTATGAATAACCAATGTGCCCTTCCCTGGGGAAGACTATTTCTCCAGCTCCAACTCCCAGCTTTCCTCAGCTGCCTTTAGCTCTTTGTGTTAGGTCGAGGCCTCCTGGGCTTCCTGGACCCGGTCTACTTTGCATGTCTGTTGACGTCACCCTTGTTCAGCTCCTGTTTAATCAGTCCTATTGCTGAGACATTACGCCATTACGCGTGTAGCTTCTGCCATTGCGAGGAGACAATCCCACAGCAGACTCCTCGATCCTCTGACTCCTACAGCCTTTCTGCCCCCTCTTCTGCAGTGTCCCCCAAACCTTAAGGGTGGGGTACCGTTTCCCCTTTATCTTTTTAGAAGGTCTGTCACTGAACCTGGAGGCCATCCGTTCAGCTAGGCTGGTTGACAGTGACCTTCCATCTGTCTCTATCCCTACCCTCGCATGCTGGGATCACAGATTAAGGCTATTGAACCAGCTCCCCGCCCTCCCCCCCCCACCCTGAGTTCTGGGATGAGAACTTAAGAGTCATTACCGGCATGTTGCTGAACGGGCCCTCTCAGCCCCCACCTATTATATTTAATGACCATGCAATGACATAATTTTCAAGGCATTGTTTTTTCCCAGCTGTAGGGCATTTGGGTTAACTTTCTTCTCTTTTTCTCTCTTTCCAGTTAGGAATAGTACAATGGAAATTTTTATGTGGGTCACCTTTTCGTTTTAGATTGCTTGAAGGGACCACACACACACACACACAACAGGTTTATCGTATAAAATGTCATAAGGAGCTGGTTTGTCATACAGGGTGGCTGCTCACACTTGTTCTCACCTGCTGCTTCCGTTGGTCTCGACAGCCATTTGCTTAGCTCCTGGCTGCTTCTGCTTGGAGCTTGGGTCGGAGCAGGCTCTGAGTGCTGGTTCCTCTTTCTAAACGGCCTGCGTTTTCACTTAGCTGCCATCCCCGACCACTTCTTGTTTCTTCTATCAGATAGTCCCTTTCACATCGCCTTTGTGACATCTGAATAGAAATACCTCGTTTTCTCCTGGTGTAGCTAATCTGCCTGATTCTGTTCTCCGGGCAGCCACTGTCCCTCCAGAGCTGAGAGTTTTAGGCACTTTCTTCTAGTGTCACTTTGGGTCTGTCTTCTGTTTCTCTGTTAAAAATTATTGCTCTCCATTTAAGCAAATCTGCCAGAAAAAGGAAAATATGACCCTCTAGGCCTAGTTGTGTTTGTAATGCATATTTACCAGAAAGTTCAGTTTAGGAGGAATCAAACTCAGGGTCTTGAACATTCTAGTAAAATTTTTAAATGGTTTCTGTTTTGAATTTGACAAATCCTTGTTAACTCACTACTGAATGACAATATGTATTCCAAGTGTTGGTGTGTGGAACAGGGCAAACGAAAGCCCCGCCCATGGGGTGGGACAAGGCGAACCAAAAGCCCCGCCCATGGGGCTGAGTATGAAGAGTAGGGCAGACAATAATAATTTATGAATATTAGGTTCAAAAGTTTACATTACTCTGGAGATAAATTTTTATGTCAGTAATCTGTCCTACGTAGTGAATACAGGGCCAGCAGGGCACACAGGGACAGTCTCAAAAAAAAAAAAAAAAAACACAAAACAGAAGGTTTGGCAAAGTCATTGCATATTTAATTGGCTGTTTAATTAGAAGGTAAGTGTGAAGCTGTTTCCAACCTCATAGGAAAAGGAGTATACAAACCACTGTGTAAAGCCCACTGAATCTTGCACAACCCAAACAACCATGTAACTTAAGCCCAGATCAAGAAAAGAAAAGAAAAAAGCCAGCACTCCTAGAATTCTCTCCTGCCACCTGCCAAAGCTGCAGTGCTCACCAAGATTAAGACAGATTACCAATGACATAAATTATTTTCCTCGTTTTTATATTTATAGGAATGGAGTGTCATTATCAATAGCCCCCAAACCATAGAATTTCAGGAGCACCATCTTTTTTAATTTAAGAAATAAATCGAATAAACAGTATGCACGACCATCACACAGGAAAGGATCCAGTCTTACTGAAAAGAGAAAAGCCTATTGGAGGAGAAGCTCCAAAACACGGGTCCTAACACAGAAGGCTGCTGTGTGACAGTCAGCTGTGCAATCTGCTGGGGGAACCGTGGCTGCTGATGGTGTTAGCTGTGTTAGAGGAACTCTATGGGAGCCCTCTCTATCTCATACCACACACAGTTAAATGTGTGAAAGTCTAGAGGCTGGGTGTCCGGTAGCCCGGGGTATGCTTAGCATGCAAAGAGCCCCGAGTGAAATCCCCGTGTGAGGCAAAGGGGCGTAGAGAACGGCTTGAGCCCCCAGGCTTCACCCGACCACACGCAGGGCATCTAACCGGACTCTTTCTGGGCAGCGTTCCCTCAGCAATGCTCTGTCCCATTCACACGGCGTTGGTGTGGTACTGAGTTCTGTAATCAATCTCGAGGTGGTTGAAAGTGTTCAGGAGGGAGCGCAGAGGAGACACACAAATGCTGTGACATTTTATGTGGGTTTGGAAATACAGGAGTGGGGCCCAGCAACTAGCAAGCGTGGCATGGCCGTCAGTTCCTGTTATTATATGCCCACACCCACATCCCTTCACAGTGAATGCTAAGCTTTATCTGTTGAAGAGCTAATAGGAGTGAAGGCCTTTCTCTCTTCTCTCTCCCTCCCTCCCCCCCCCCGTGCCCTCCCCCTTCTAGAATTTGCATAGCGTTTTATACTGGATCTTCCCTGAAGTGCCTCCATCCGAAGCAGTGGACAAGCTGGAGATCATCCCTACAAACAAAAAGAAGAAAGTGTGGAACTATGATTACGGGGATGAAAGCGACAGCGATGAGGAGGAGGTGCCCAAAGCCAGCGCCACGGGTTACACCACGCACGGATTGATGGGCAGGCTTCCGCACCCGGCCTCGGACTCCTCAGCCAACCCTCAGGAGGCCCAGCTTGAAGAGGACTCTGCTGCCGACGAATCCGAGGAATCCGATGAAGCTGGGGCCAGGGCTGGTGCTATGGCTGAACTCCCCACAGAGGCTGAGGTGGGGTCGGGTCTCAGGCCTTCAGAAGACCCGAGCGGCCCCTATGAGAGGAAAGAGAGGGGGGTCCAGGACTCCTTCCCCGGGGATGACAGCAGCTCCGTGAATGGGCCGGGGGACAAAGTTACCTTCAATGTGAACTTAAACTCTGTGTTTTTGAGAGCTCTCCACGATGACCCTGAGGAAGCCTCCGAGGTCCTATCTCTTGCAGAAGATACAGGGCACATAGACGAGGCTCCCCACAGGACAGAGTCAGGCCTTCTGATGGCCGGCGGCCACGGGACACAGCTGCCCCAACCCGGCATCTCTTCCCAGGTTCTGTGGACCGAAGATGGGTCTTCTGAAAGAACTGACAGCTCAGATTCTGACGCTGACCTAGGGGATGGCTATATCATGAGATGACTTCAGATGCGGCTCCTTGGCTCCATCTGAACACCTACAGGGTTCTCTTCACAGCCTGACTTGATCACTGTGTCCGCGAGGGAGGGACAAGGGAACTGGAGACCCTTGTGGTTCTTGCTGATGGCCTTCTCTGTGCAGATTTCCAGTTTGGAAATCCATATTGTTTACATGGGTCATGAGCATGACCCGCCCACGCCCTGTTCAACGATGCTATTGGAGGGGCTGTGTTATGTTTTCCAGGGAACAGCATTCAGTGTGACTTTCAGAGGTAGCCAAGGCCTCCCATCCCTGTGTCATTTCTAGGAAATGATTAAACTGGGGAAGAGGAAAGGAAAGAAAAACGGGTCAAGAAGTGTTTAGCCGGGCTCAGGGAATGAGCCTAAAAGCAGGCAAAAGGGAAGGAGGAAGGGCACTCCGTCAGTGGGGGGAAAGGAGGGATATATGCAAAGGAAGCCAGCGAGGCCTGGGCCCTTCTCAGATGCCACGTTCTGTTTTGTCCACTCTGAGACGGTCATTCACGGCCACCCATAAAGCCCTCCATGGTAAAGTGGGGGTGGGGAAAAGCCATGTGACTAATTCCAGGATCCTACAGATGACTCCAGAGAAAGCCATCTGGCGAAGCAGAGGGTGAGGAGCAAATCTCAGTGCCCACCATATTTTAAGGTTTTTGTTTTTAAGAAAGCATTTCGAGGCCTTCAGAACAAATGGGATACCTGTCTTAGCGTCACACTTTGCAGTTTTTAAAGTACTCTGTGTATGTATTTGGATGACAGTCGCTGGGAGCGACACTCCCAGTGAGTCACCTGGGAGAAGAAAGTTCTAAATGCCATGGAGGGGGAGCCAGTGGATGACTTTGGGGTTCCTGTATGGTTTTTATTTTATTTTGTTTTATTTGGACAAGGTCTCTCATATAGGATGATCTTTTGATCTTCCTGCCTGCACCTCGCCAGCGCTGTGGTTACGGGAATGCACTGTTGTAAGGTTAAACCCAGGGCGGCATGCAGGCTAGGCGAGCACCCTGCCAGCCCCCTGGTATTTTTGCTTCACCTCTTTGAGTTCTGTTTTTTTATTTATGAAGTTGAGGGACTGGGTCAGTTCATCTCCACCATCCTAGAGGCCTGAGACCAATGCTGGGAAGAGGGAATAAAGACCCATGGAGGTGCTGAGCCTCAGAGGCATCCAGGATGGGGCCCTCCCATCTTGCCCCTCACCCCAAAAGCCAGTTTCTCACATCTTCCTTCTATTCAAAATGGGAAAACTACATGAATCCAATCTCAAAGGTTTCTGATGAAACTCGTGTGACTTCTTCTAAAGCAATTCAAAGGAAAACCTAATAAAATCTCACAGGAGAGAGACCCTATACACAAACCATCTCTCTGCACTGAGTACATCTGACTTCTACCCAGACTCATTCCCTGCCCAGCTTTTCTTTGAAGCTTTGCATAATTGCTGGAAAACAGTTTTTAATGCTTGCACTTATTTTTTTTAATTTTGTATGTTTGAAGATTGTCAGAGGTAATACAAAAAATACTTTTTCATACCAGCCTGTGATCTTTTGAGTCATTTCTCTATAGAATGTGTCTCAACCTAGAATGTATTTCTTTAGCATATTTGTGGTTCTGCTGGCTTATCAAGATTATACCATCTTTCTCTAAGTCTGCGGTGGCCTGCTGGGATGCCCCCCCCCACGTGACGTGTTCTGACTTAGCCGTTCATCAACATGTAGACAGCCAGCCAACTGTGGATTTTCCCACCTCACCACCTGGTCATTTTAAGAAGAGGAAATTAAAGCTTTCTCAGCAATCTTGTGTAAGAAACATCTTACCAAGATGTGAACAACTTGGCCTTGCGCCATCTCCTTGTGGTGGGGAGGGGCACTAAAGCACTCTGAAACTGTGCTGAGGGGTACTCTGATTCACCTTTTGTTTGGGGGACAGGACTTTGGAGAAGTGATGCTTCGGTGGGGAAAAACAGAGAACACTAAGCGATACTAAGAAAAGAAAGTGCCCAGCACTAGGGAAGCTGAGACAGGGTAGATCGCTTCGAATTCCGTCTACCTGGGAAAAGAGAAAGAAACTCAAGTGGGGAGGGAACCGGAGGATGAGGGCGGGTGCGGGGACGACCCAGTAACCCCGGACTGGCTTCTTAGTGCCTTTAGCTTGAGGCCACCTGCTCAGCTCTGGCCCCGGCAGCAGGCGGAGGGAGCCGAGGGGTGTGGCCTGGCCGCCCGGCGGAGGTTCCCGGAAGGGCCCCGGCGGCTGCCGGCTGCGGGGCTGCGGGGCTGCGGCGCGGGGCCATGGCCTGGGCGCGGAGCGTGGTGGGCTGGCTGGGCGGCTTCCTGCTGCTGCCAGGTGAGCTCGGTGGGCAGGGGTCCCGGGCGGGCAGGTTCCCCGGCTTGGGAACTCGGAGGCGGGGCGTCCCCAAGTCTCGGCCCCATGGGCGCCCCGAAAGGGACCCTGTGCGGCAGGAAGCACTGGCAGGTAAGCCCCTCGCCGCGGCGGGAGGCGCAAAAGCTGCGTTGCGCTGTCCGGATCCTGGGTGAACCACCATCACTCCCATCCCGCAGAGGGGTTACAGACTGTCCAGACGGGAAACTGAAGCGGGATGCGGGCACAGCTGCTGTCAGATCCCCAGGAGTATTAACAGAAGTCGGATTTTGTGAAAGACCCAGACACTCCGCGGTGTCTGTCCCGACCCTCAGGGGACAAACCCCGAGTCCTCCCCAGCCGCCCACTCCCTCCCTCTGCCCCCTCCTCTGCTGGGCCAGCTCCCCGTCCCCACGCCTTTGTCTTCACACCTCCACACCCTGAAATCTGAATTCTGCCCCTCAGCTCCCCCAAATAGCTTCTGGAGACTCTCAGCAGCATGTGTCTCTCTGGGCGCTGCGCTCTCGGGATTCCCCGTCCTCAGAGGAGTTCTGCTTGAGGTCCTCTTTCTTCTCTCCTTCCTTATCATGAGACTTTGAGAGAGTCCCTGGCAGACTGGTGTTGAATAATTACTGCCACCTTTCATCTCTGATGACTCCAGGATACGTGGTTTAGAATTTTCTACGTAAAAACTAAAATAATAATAATAATAATAATAATAATAATAATAATAATAATAATAATTTCAGACCCTAGCCCAAGGCTACTCTTTGCAACCTCAGGCCCACTCACGCAAACGTCTCCCTGATAACCCTTCTTGAGTCTCCGTGGTGGATCCAGTCTACTGCAGCTGATTTGAGACTCCTGGGTTCCCTGCTCTGCCTGCACACCCCCTACCCCAACCAGGGCTCCAGGGCCTTCAGCCAGAAATGGCCATTAGCCCTGACTGGTCCCCATCAGGTCTATATGGAGTGTATAATTTATAAAAATGGATCTGAAATCACCTAACCCCTTATCCATTTCTACCACTCAAATTTCGGTCACCATCATCTGTCCCCAACTATCATCTACCTCTAAATTTCTTCTCATTATTGCTTCAGACAAAACATAGCCTCCTCAGCTTAGCTAATACCCCCACCCCCACACCACATTTGAAGGTGAGGCTCTGGGAGACTCGTATTGGCTGTAGTCATCTTGCTGATCTCCTTTTTGAGGAAAACGTTGCAGTCTTCCCCACACACACCACCCCTTTATTTTTTCTTCAGCTCTAGGAATGATTCCCCCTCCTAAGAATGTTAAGATGAATTCAGTTAACTTCAAGAACATTCTACAATGGGAGTCGCCCGCTTTCCCCAAGGAGAATCTGACGTTCACGGCTCAGTATGAAAGGTAGGGTTGGCGGTTGTTTACGTGAAGGGAGGACTGTGACCCTAGGCTGGAAGTCGGAGGGAGAGAGTCTAACCGCTTCCACCTGTGTGGTTGTGACAGACCAGAGGAGTCATTCTGTTGGCCCCTTTTTTTTCTCTGAAGGAAAATACTGTAGTCCGAGCTCTCTACCCGGCCCTCCGACTCCAGGTCTTGCTCTGCTGGCTGTGTCATCCAGGGTAGTGGAGAAGTCACTACATAGCCCAGGCTGTCCTCAGACTGATGTATCTGAGGAGGACTGAGATGCTGCTGTCATTCCCAGTTACGCAGCTAACAGGGAAAAGTCAACGGTGTGCAGTGGATGCTGCCTGAAAATCCCAGGTGGACAGAGCAGTCAGGAAGGCGCTTGCTTTGCACCACCTACCCTTCACTGCAGGCCTTCTAGAACATTCTAGCATGGGCCTTCACCACTGCAGGCTCCAACATCCCGCCCTTTGTCACTGGCCATAGGCTGGATGACAGGTGACACACCAATAGCACAGGACGCCCAAGGGTCAGCCAGCACAAGTGACTCAGACAGACAGGCCCTTCAGCAAGACAGGAGACAGGAGAGCATTCCCACCCAGAGCTCCGCGGCCCCACCCTCTTTCCCATGCAGCTGTCATTTTACACACACACACCTGTCATTTTACACACACACACACACACACACACTAAAGGGTGGCAAAGTTCAAGAAGGAAGAGAAAGTAGAATAAAGTGACCCATGCCTACACGCTGGGTTTTTAATGTTTTTCTTAGTTTGAAATAATTTCATACAAACTGAACATTTCAACTTTTTTGTTTGTTTGCTTGTTTTGTTTTGTTTTTCGAGATGGGGTTTCTCTGTGTAACAGTCCTGGCTGTCCTGGAACTCACTCTGTAGAGCAGGCTGACCTCAAACTCACAGAGATCCACCTGCCTCTGCCTCCATAGTGCTGGGGTTAAAGGCGTGCGCCACCACCACCCAGCACACTTCAACATTTTCAGTACAGTAATAAAAGCTAGAGCACCTAAATTGAGATTTATCGGTTTTTAGTATTTGCTATATTTTTCCTCCCTGAACTCTCTGCCCTACTCTATTACTGTCTTCTCTGGTTGCTATGACATCTGACAAAGCAGCATGAGGAGGGAAAGGTTGTGGGGGGGCTTGGTTTGAGGGTACAGCCATCACCGTGGGGACCGCGCCTGTCACAGACAGTCAGGAAGTGGGGAGAAAGCTGCTCCCTCAGAACTGAGTCTGAGGCCTCCGTTCCTGAGAAAGCACTGCTCACATCCAGGCATCCAGGATGTGCCCAGCCTTCCTGCAAACACTCTTGTAGATCTACTCAGAGGCCGCTGCGATGCTGATCTTAAATTCCATCAAGTTAACGATGAAAATTCACCACCGTGCCCAAATGTGTTTCCGTGTGTGTCTCATAAAAACAGGGTGTTCTTTCCCACCGCAGGATAGTTATCTATGGTCCAGAGTCCAGTGATAGACGGAAGGCCTGCGGTGTCTCTAGTGAGGTGGCTTTTGTCATTGCATCTCCCTGCCTTCTCCTCTTGTTCTGGAAAGACATAGCAATTTCACTGTGGAAAATTAGCTTCCTCTTCTATCAGCTGGAGTTGTTGCTGGAATGAAATACCTGAACTGGGCCACAGGTATCTAGCTGTCAATGGCCTTGATGGCAGAGACACAAAGCAGTGCAGCGGGGATGTCAGGGGCGAGTGCATGCATGTATATGCTGGTACTGCTTTTTCTTTAATAAAGCCACCAGCACGTAATCATATTACACATTTGCCAGCAAAAGTGCTCATCGGTGGCAAAAAGGACAGAGGCGTTGCTACAGAATGACCTTAGAAATACATGTGTCGGCCACCTGATGTATTAGGTGAACAGAATGGCCAAGGAAGAGAGAACCCCCCTCAATGAAGTGACCCCTGGACTTTGCCATAAGTAGACCATAAGGTTGGCAGCCTTGAGCAGCTGGTCGGTTGTTTGTGACGTGGGAAAGGCAGGTTGTAGAATACTGTGATCTCAGCGGTCCCTACCGGCTTTTCCAAAGCCCTGGGTATCAGTCACGATGCAGTGAGCCATGATGTACTCCCTAGAGCCCTGACATCTACAGAACTGCGTGTGTTGCTGATCTTACAGAGGATCGGAGTTCGGCTCCCAGCACCTGAGTGAGGAAGCTTGCAGGTACCTGTAACTCCAGCTGCAGGGGATTCAATGTCCATTTCTGGCCTCCATGAGTTTATGCACACACACATACACATAAATAAAAAGAAAATAAACCCTTTTGAGAGGTGTGAAAGTGAGCCGAACACACACACATGCGTTCTCTGCTCCCCTAACCATTTGCTTTGAACCCCAGATGTCTTGACTTCCCTGCAGTGAGGGACCGAAATCTGCCCCCATGGGCTAGAATAAACTTTCTGCCTTAAACTGATTTTGTCAGAATATTCTATCATAGCTACAGGAAAACAGACAAGGAGGATGGCTGGCCCAATGGACTCTCACACCTAGACATGAAGGTGTGGTGGGAACCAGTCAGACAGCTCTGTGCTTACTGGGAGGGATCTCCTGTTTTCTTAGGTAGGGGGCAGCTAATTACACCCACAGGGCTGAATTCCACTTGCCACCCTCTTGCTGTGGTTGCTGCTGTTGCTGTTGTCCTGAGGATGGATGATTTGTTTTGTAATCTTTCCAGAAACATCGCACTGTGACTCATTCTCGGGACATTGTTCGAAGTTATCGAATTACTTACTAATGTGTGTGTCAGCCTCTCACAAATTGTAGGCCAGTGCTTTCTGAAGTGCACACTCCAGGAAGGAAGCCTTCTCAGTCCAGTGTGCTGAATGCTCAGCCTGGGGGTTGGAGCCATAAATGCTTCTTAGGCTGTTGAAACCCGTTCCCAAGATGTCGATTTTTGTTTAACTCAATTTCTCCACAGGTTTTTTTGGCTATAGGATAGACTGTATTGATGTGCCTCGTGATTCCTCAGGGATCGTTAAGATCTCAGGAAACATGCAGTTTGAGAAATATTAATTTCCTTGTGCATACCATTTATCCAAATTAGTGATTAAGAATTTTTCCAGGCATAGTGGTACACACCTGAAACCCCAGTATTTGGGGGTGTTGCGGCAGGAGGATCTTAAGTTAGAGGCCAGCCGGGGAGACTCTAAAAGCATGAAACAAAAACAAGCAAACAAACAGAGAATACACATCTTTTCCTTCGCCGTCACCATCCTACACCTGTCTTTGGTGTCGCAGGGAATAGCGCGAGCATCAGCCCAGAGACAAACTTTCCTGCTCTTGTCTTTCTGATTTTGTAGTTACCGGTATTTCCAAGATCAGTGCAAAAGCACTGCCTCGACCCAGTGCGACTTCTCACTTCTGTCTAAGTATGGTGACCACACGGTGAGAGTCAGGGCAGAGTCTGCAGACGAGCACTCCGAGTGGGTCCGAGTCACCTTCTGCCCTATGGATGACAGTAAGCCATTTGTTTTTTGTTTGGCTAGGTGCAGTCTTTTTTACCATGCTTTTGTCCACAGTGGTGGTCCATCGTAAGGACTGTTAGCATGCCTCAGAGGGAATGCAATACCAGGGAGCTCGGGATACGGCAAAGAAGCTGCGCCCTCAAAGAATCCATGGGTGGCGCAGGAAAAGAACAGACTTCACTACCTCACGGGTGTGAGTGAGTTAGGCCAGCACTCCAATGGGAGGGGATGGAGAGGAGCTGCGACGGTTTGCTGGAAGAAAGTCGCTGTGGAATTAGGCGTTAAACAGAGAAATATGGGCCCGGAGAGGTGACTCGGTGGTTAAGAGCACTGGCTGCTCTCCCAGAGAGCTCAGGTTCAAGTCCCAGCACCCACATGGCAGCTCAGAACAGTGCGACGTTCCAGCCTCATGGGACCCGACAGCAGTTCTGGCCTCTTGGGCACCTAGTACACAGAACATACCTACAAGCAAGACACCATACACATGAAATTAAAATCAAATAAAAATTAATTTTTAAAATGTGACAGAAGACAAGCGGTTAGAGGTAGATGCGGGGACAGAAGGCAGGGCAGGGAGCAGTTGCCTGGCAAAGGTGAAAGAACTGGCTGAGGCTGGCTGCTCAGCTGCAGAAAGAACACGCCCTGGTCAGAAGTGAGGGCTGTGGGGATGAACATGTCCAGAGTATCGGGTTTGGAAACCAATTAAATCGCCATACAGCAACTGGGAGAACAGAGAGGTCAGAGGTCATGGAACGTCAGGAAGAAAGCACACATGAGGCCCTGGCAGGAGCATAAGAGGGAAGAACCGTGTCCGTGGGATTGCCCATAAACTCATTATTACAAGTGGGCTCTGCCACTTCCACAGTGAGAGCCAGCCTCAGACAGAGCGAGACTGAAGCACGTTCTCTTCCCGCTTCTATAGGACAAGAAAAAAATTCCTATGTCTGCACCTGGAAAGGCTCAGAGTTCATTTTCTTTTCAAAAGAACAAAGGAAACAAATGTTAAAAAAAAAATACAGTTCATTGTTCACCAGGCTCCAAAACTAAACTCTCTTCAGTGCTGTTATGTTCCCGCAAACCCATCATAAACTGAAGATATCAGAAGTCAAACATGTGTTTGACAGGCCTAGTCCACCGCACCCTAGCTCAACAACACAGCACGCAGTGGAAGGCTGCTTTTTCTCTCCTGATCCCAGGACTAAAGGGGAGGTGGTGGCTCACAGCCATCCGCCTGCATTGAAAAGGAAATCGAACCACGGGTCCTTAGCTCGAGGGCTACTACAATTCAGAGGTAGAAGTACAGCCCCTGTTTAATGTTGGTCTTGTTCATACCATAAGCCAAACCATTGTACGTTGGGGACCATTTGATATACAGGCTTCTGCTCCTGTATGTCTAGCTGGGCCTGGATGTTTCTAAATTCTACGTTATATCCATCCCATCGAGGGCCAGTTCCCCATAGACACAGATCCAGGAGCATGACCCACGGTCACACATGTAAAGATGAGAGGGCAAAGATGCTGACTCAGGCCCCTATGGCTTATTAGCAGCAGCCCCCCAAAAGTAACAGTGGCCAAAGAGGAGAATACGTAACTCAGTGGGCTCTCCCAGAGTCTTTTGTTATTCCCTCTGTGGTTATTTCTGAGCACCTACTGTGTGATCAGCATGGTCTTAGTTTCGAAGCCACGTCAACAAACAAGAACAATTGTTGCCCTCGTGGAGTATAATAGACTCATAGGAAGACTGACAGTGACCTAGCATGTGGACAGTTTAGGACTCAGCATGGCTTTGACGCTCACAGTGGAAAGGGAGAAAGGGATGCCTCTCTTCCCATAGCGCCACGCCACAATATATCTGCGCCCCAGGAGAGAAGCTTGAATGGCATCCAGGTGGAGTGACTAGCCTTCCCCCATGCACAGCTAGTGACAGAAAAGCTGTCAAATGCATATACTTATCGATAATAAATATGAGTAATCTCCACAGGTAACAGAAATCTCATTTGTAGCTTTACGGCTAGAAAACAAAAGAAAATTCAAGCCAGGAGAAGGAAGAAAACAAAGAGAAGAAGCTAATACAATTAAAAATTTAAAAATTAGACTTTTTGTCAAGCATGGTGGTCCTGCCTGTAGCAGCAGAACTGAGAAGGCTTAGGTACACGTCTGAGCTAATGTGAGCTATGTACAGGGGCAGCCCCCACCCCGCAAAAAAAAAAAAGCCATTTTTACAAACAATGCAACAATATAGTTGAAATAATCCTAAATATATCACTGTGAACATGAATGGATTGAATTTGATTAATATGGACAAATTAAATAGGCGGGGGAAAAAAATCCGTCCATCTCCCTTAGCAACATCGCTCGGTTTTGTAACAGTGGCCTGCAGAGACCAGTGCTCTCCTCCAGTAGCTTGTTGCACATATATAAAAACTGCTGTTCAAGTGAAGTGTTTAAAATGTGATTTGTTTTTGATTGTCATTTTATTGTGTTCTTATACTTAGCCATCATTGGACCTCCTGAGATGCATATAGAATCTCTTGCTGATTCTCTGCACATGCGTTTCTCAGCCCCCAAAATTGAAAATGAACCTGAGAAGTGGACCATGAAGAACTTGTATAACTCGTGGGCTTATCGGGTGCAATACTGGAAAAACGGGACTAGCGAGAAGGTGAGCTTGGCTGTCGTGCGCGTTTCAGATGTAGGTACCGGTGCTCTGCTCGGTTCGGTAGGCCACGATAACAGGAAAAGCCACGCAGGGGCTGGGGTGATGTATCCGTGGGGGAAGGGCTTGCTGTGCACACGTGACAACCAGAATCTGGATTCCCCAACACCCAAGTGAAAAGCCAGGCATGACGGTGCCCAGCTGTAATCACAGTGCGAGATGGGGACAGGAGAATGCTGGGTACCCACTGGCCTGCTGGGTTAGTCCATGGGTGAGCTCCAGAGAATGCTGGGTACCCACTGGCCTGTTAGCTTAGTCCATGGGTGAGCTCCAGAGAATGCTGGGTACCCACTGGCCTGTTGGCTTAGTCCATGGGTGAGCTCCAGAGAATGCTGGGTAACCACTGGCCTGTTGGCTTAGTCCATGGGTGAGCTCCAGAGTCAGGGAGCGATCCTGTCTCAAAAACAAGAGGAGCAGAGACAGAGGAGGACACCTGATGCCAATCTGGCTCCCATACACACACGCCTGTGCATGCACGCTGACACGTGACCAAGCTGAGTCTTGCAGACTGGCAGCACCTGGTGCCAAGGGAGTCTAAAGCCTGGTCTTTTACAAGCCAAAAGCTCCTGGACTCCTGTCCATCAAGGGACACACATGGGGCAGACTCTCAGGATGAGCCACACAGCAGACTTCCTCTCCTTGAAAGGAAGTTTCAGGAGACACAGGGCATTGTCAGCATTTACCAGGGGAAGCTGGAGTCAGCTGAACCCCCGCCGTCCCCCACAAACCACAGTCACTTCATGGTTAGAACACCTCCCGACTGCTGACATGTTTAAGCACAGTGTCATTTTTAACCCTTCCTATCCAGTATTTTCCCCGTTGCTCTCTTTGGGAAGCATTCTTTCCAAAGAAATGTGTTTCTTTATGATATGGGGCATGCTGCAGTTCCGGAGATCCTGTCATCAGGCCTTCATGGCTGGGCCACTTCACGGCTCGGGGGACAGTTCTTAGCCCCAAAGCCTGGTTGGAATATTGCTTCTGTCACCGTGTTGCTGGTCACATGACCCCAACTTCCTCAGCTCTAACAACGGGCACAACAACCAACTTCACTTCCAAAACAGGAAGAAAAGCCCAGTTCATAGAACAGTTATGGGGTTTGCTGACAAAGGCCAAACGTTTCCCATTATCTGCAAAAGTAGGAGTCTCTCTTCTCTTTTTGCAGACATGCTTATTCATTACTAGTCAGACAGTGCTTCTGCGATAATACCATTTGTGGTCCTGGGCTGACATATGTGCTCTACGAATTAATTCCAATAAATGTTCATCCGCTTCTTCCCAAGAGCCTGAGAGTCTTAGGATGATATAATTAAATACACACACACACACACACACACACACACACACACACACACACACACTGAAGAGCCAAACACAAATCTCAAGTTTTTCACCCAAAAAAAATCTTCCCCAGACTGGAGCTGTGCTGTGGTCTGCTCCCACGCTATAAGAAAGTGGGGAGTTTATAAACGAAGATTCTAGATCAGAGGAGTACAGCGTCAGGACACAGTGGCAGGCCCGAATCTCCTGAAAACCAGCTCACTCTGTTCCCCAGGTAACGCCTGAGGCTGCATTCTTTGATGACCAAGGTGGAGGGCAAAGCAGTGGCCAGCTCCCTGGCCCCGTTTGTAAGATCATTAATGGCATTCACGAGGGCTCCTGCTGGTCATCTCTTGAAGACCACAACTTAAAAACTTTTTTAAAAGATTTAATTTAAATTTTCTTCGTGTGTGTGTGTGTGTGTGTGTGTGTGTGTGTGTGTGTGTGTCACAAGACAGTTCATAGGAGTTGGCTCTCTCCTTACACCATGTAGGTCCCAGGTTGAACTCAGGTCATCAGGCTTGGTGGCAGACACCTTTACACATGAAGCTATCTCGACAGCCTGGCCTTCCCTTTTAATATGGTGTTTAAGTGGCATCAGAAAACACATACATTAAACCCACAGGACGTCTGCCTTTGCAAAAGGTGGTTTTGCTCAAAGCCAAGACTCCAGGAAGTGCATGCCTACTAAATATCTAGTTTCATAATCACTCGTCGGTGTAATATCTCTGCTAAGCCCAGCAACCCAAAGATGAGACCATTCCCTACTCTCCAGGGCTCACCGGTGTCTTCTAATGAAGGACCCGGTTCCGTAGTTGCCATGACCGGGTGCCTCCTCACCAAGCGTGATGTACCCAACCCCTCATATTTGCTTACTAGAACGCGCCCACAGTGCTGGCGCATGGTTACATGTCCATCTTCTAGCTTCAGTTTGCTGTGCCAAT
The DNA here is from genome assembly GCF_903992535.2 of Arvicola amphibius. Classification (NCBI taxonomy): domain Eukaryota; kingdom Metazoa; phylum Chordata; class Mammalia; order Rodentia; family Cricetidae; genus Arvicola; species Arvicola amphibius. The sequence goes on along the minus strand of NC_052056.1, from coordinate 6,952,325 downwards.
GCTAGGAAGTTCACCTGCTCCCTCCTTCCTGCCTCGCAACACTGTGTAATGTCCTCAAGTGCCAGTCTCCCTCCCACGCTGCCCCTGCCGCTGCCGGGGCGGGCAG